>NC_056743.1:1436416895-1436564395 GCF_019279795.1 Protopterus annectens | reverse complement strand
TCCAAAGGTCAACTGGGGATATGATGGGGAACTCACAGGCATCAGCATCCAGGGTACTCCACCAGTTTCTGGATGCCATGTCAGCACATGTCAGTGAGCACATATATTTCCCCATCTCCCATGAGGCATTGGCCAGCAATATGTGTCTCTTCCACCAAATAGCAGAATACCATGAGGTAGTGGGTGCAATAGGCTGCACGCACATATGTATTAAAGCACCACCAGGTTAGCAGGGTAGGGTCTACATCAACCACAAGGGCTTCCCCTCCATCAACTGCCAGGTCGTGTGTGATTCCCAGGGCATAATAATGAATGTTGGCTGCCCTTGAAGCTACCATGATTCCCACATCTGGCATCTGACGCAGCTGTACCAGACATTTGCCAATGGGGACATCCCACAAGGTAACCCAGTGAGGGATGCTGGATATGCACTGGAGCCATGGCTGATGACACCCATTAGAAATGCACACACACCCGAACAAGAACTCCATAATGAGGCACACGCACAAACACGAATCATAATAGAGCATGTGTTTGAGATGCTAAAGTCATGGTTCCAGTACCTGGACACATCCAGTGGAGCCTTGCAGTACTCACCAACTACATGTACCCAATCTGTCCTTGAATGTGCCATGCTACACAATATGATCCTGTGGAAGCAGCTGCAGCAGGAACAGCATGGGGCAGGGCCACACAGCCTCCCACCAGTGCCAAAGCCTGCACAGGCGCAGAGTGACTCGGAGGAGGAACAACCTGAGCCTGTCCCAGTAGGAAGAAGGAGGCATGCCCAGTATGCCCTAGCCTTGGCAAAGAGGCTATGCATAGCACATGCACTGACACATTAGGGACCCAGGGAATGACACCTCTCTCCGACTCGCACATATGATAAAAGGGATGCCAAACATGACACTACCTGTGCTCAATCATGTATAGGGAGTGTACTATGTGCATCCGACATAGGCAGCCCTGCAGCACCACCCTCAATACTGGGACACCCACAAGGTAAGTGACTCACACATGCCAGTTGGAGGGGCACATACCCAATAACAGTCACAGCCAGCAGGATAGGTGTAGACAAACACAAACAAATGCTGCACTATGGCATCTGAATGAGTACCATAGGTAACCCCTACCCCAGGCCTACACAGACAGACTACAGCAGGCCAGCCAGTTGGATGTACATTGTGAAGGCTAGGATGTCAGAAACTAAATTTAGGTGGTGAAAGCTAAGATCTGTAGTACACTGGTATGCTGATAGCCAGCACTATAGGTAAGACTACAGACTGAAATGGTGTATCTGACATATCAGTACAGTCCTAGCAACTGTGTAAAAGTGTAAGGTGCGCCCCACCATCCTATGTACACTTATAGTAACAGTCAGGTGTGCCCCCCACCCCTGTGTAGAAATGTAGAAACAGTCAGGTGCCCCCCCCCACTATGCAGAAATGTAGCAACAGTCAATGCCAAATGACCGATGTATACCCTGCAGACATAGCATGCTACCTGTTGGTGTACAACACAAAGGTCAGCAGAGCAGTACAAACTACCTGGACTTGATCCACACATGCAATATAAATGGCCATAATGGACATGCTCACACACTTAGAGGAATGAAGGCAATGTCAGTCAACAACAAACTCAAAGGCCATACTGGACATGCTCACACATGTAAACACATGAAGGCCATGTCAGCAAACACCAGTGGACCAGACATATCTGGCAGTTGCAGTTCTTAATGCAGACACATGTCAGTATGCACCACTCCTGCCTTGCACACACAGTGGATAGGAATACAGACATATATGTAAGGACAACACACTATAATAAGCCAAAGGTAGATGGACATAGATGTGTTGAAGAGGGTGATCATGACAAGGAGCCAGTCTGGGCTTGTCCCACCCAGCACACAGCCAAAGGGCCCCAAACACATGAGGTGCAGGTGTCACTCACTGCAGATACTAGCCACCAGTATCTGTCAGCATGACGGCGTGTTGCACGTGCCAGCTGTGCAACATGACTGTTCAAGGAAGTTGTCACCTAGTAGCTGTATACACGCACCTGTGGCATATAATCCCATGTGTGCCTGCATGTGGCATGTCAACCCCTACATGAATGGGTTACGGCCCATGCACACACCACCCTCCCCATAGCAGTATCATGACAAGCCTGCTGAGGTCATCCAATTTAAAATACACCTTTGGGAGAGCTGTAGCTCAGTAATCCCCATGGTGCATCCCATAACTGTGTACCGCTGTACTGATAAACTAGTTAGGTAGTAGTCCTAACCCCAGACTTGGCAACTGTGTGAGTGTGTTTGTGTGCATGTTTCGGTCTTTGCCTGTGTAGAGATAAATGCTTTTTAGGCTAATCACACTCAGTACAGTTCATATACACAACTTTGGCAAGGCTGCTGATGTCACACACCTAGAAATAAACCTCTGGGGAAATCATAACCCAGTAATCTCCGTAGTGTGTCTTGCAACTGCGTACTGCTATAGTGTGATAAAGTAGTTAGGTAGGTGTTTTAACCCCAGACCAGGCAACTGTGTGAATGTGTGTGTGTGTCTGACTGAGTAGAGAGGAATGCTTTTTAGGCCACTTACAGTTCACACTCCAATTCATATCCTCAATTTTGGCAAGGCTGCTGATGCCACTCACCTAGAAGTACACCTCTGGGGAAACCATAGACCAGTAATCTCTGTAGCGCATCCTGTAACTGCACACTACTGTAGTGTGATAAAGTAGTTAAGTAGGTGTTCTAACCCCAGAACTAGCAACTGTGTGCTTGTATGTGTCTGACTGAGTAGAGAGGAATGCTTTTTAGGCCACTCACACCACGTACAATTCATATACTCAATTTTGGCAAGGCTGCTGATGTTACTCACCTAGAAATACACCTCTGGGGAAATCATAGCCTAGTAATCTCCATAGCATGTCCTGTAACTGCACACTGCTGTAGTGTGATAAGGTAGTTAGGTAGGTGTTCTAACCCCAAACCTGGCACTGTGTGTGTGTGTGTGTGTGTGTGTGTGTGTGTGTGTGTGTGTGTGTGTGTGTGTGTGTGTGTGTGTGTGTGTGTGTGTGTGTGTCTGACTGAGTAGAGAGGAATGCCTTTTATGCCACTCACACCCCGTACAATTCATATACTCAACTTTGGCAAGGCTGCTGATGTCACTCACCTAGAAATACACCTATGGGGAAATCATAGCCCAGTAATCTCTGTAGTGCATCCTGAAACTGCACACTGCTGTAGTGTGATAAAGTAGTTAGGTAGGTGTTCTAACCTCAGACTTGGCAAATGTGTGTGTGAATCTTTGTGTCTCTGTCTGGTTATGACTGAGTGATGAACAATGCATTTTAGGTCACACACTCCTTAAAATTCATATACCCAATGTTGGCAAAGCTGTTGATGTCACACCTAGAAATACACCTCTGGGAAAGTCATAGCCCAGTAATGTCTGTAGCGCGTCCTGTAACTGTGCACTGCTGTATTGTGATTTAGAACTGTGATAGGGTTCCATCACCACCCATGGCAGTTCTGGATGTTTTGCATGTGTTTCAATGTCTGTGTATGGAGCAATAGGCTACTCACTTGCAGTACAATTCAAATTCCCTACTTTGCCATATCCTGCTGATGTCATTCATTGTGAAATACTACTTTGGGGAGAAAGTTCCCTGTGGTGTGATCTATAACTGCTCCATGCTGTAGTGTGATATAGGCCGTGGTCAGGGATTCTATACCCACACACGACAGTTGTGGATGTTTTGTGTGTGTCTCACTGTTTGTGTAGGGAGCAATGCATTTTAGGCTAGTCACTCGCAGTACAGGAGAAATGCCCTACTTTGGTAATCCTGCTGATGTTAGTCACTGTGAAATACACCTTTAGGGAAAAAGTACTCCAGTAATGTCTGTGGTGCGTACTATAACTGAATAGTGCTGTAGTGTAATAAACTAGTTAGGTAGGGGTTCAACTCCCAGATATGACAGGTGTGTGTGTGTGTGTGTGTGTGTGTGTGTGTGTGTGTGTGTGTGTGTGTGTGTGTGTGTGTGTGTAACTTGTATCCTGTGTAGAGGTGAGTGTGTGGCCAATGTGGCAGGGGTTTTGCTCATTACTTTTATGGTGGCCCTACTATATATCACAATGTCAACCATACAGGGATAACAGATGTAAATTAGCTGGGAGGCTAGGGTGCAAAGCCATACCCATACATGTGACATCAAGGCCAGCCAATCCAAATTAGCAACCCCACTATTACCCAGAGCGCACACTCAACCCATGTATCATAAGTACACACATGCCTAGGCAACAGCCAATATGTGGTTAGTACACTGCATATTGGCCACTGATAATAACTATGCAGTGATAGCAGTGGGCTTCAGAGGGCATGTCACCCTGCCCATAAGTCCAATATGCACATACATGCAGACAGTGCACCTCCACCATGTTCCCCAAGGGGCACCTGCACAGCCTGTGGTGCATCCACATGTGACTCACAATGGACATACCATGCCTGACAACATGCCCTGTATGGACAGATGACACTGACATCAGGGAATGCTGTTGGCTTGCTATCAATGTAGGTGAAGGGTAAACCTGCTGCCCATTACCAGTTCCTGCCACAGGTGGGCAAGACTGGCACATCTGATAATCTGTGTTCACAACATGGGCCAGACACCCCAGGTACAGTTCCACATGTCACTGTACAGGCATGTGGGTGGTGTGCACATCCCAGACACTATCCATGTCATGGACTAAGGAACACATACATGGCATGTGGTGTACAGCATTGGCCCCACACAATAGTCACCCAGCTGACTGGATGGGGGATGTAATACCCACCTGTGTGGGCAAATGCAGTAACTACAGTCCTGAGCCACAATACAGACCATTGTCATGTGACCTGATGCCATGGTATACCCATCGCCTACTCTTGTACAGCCTACTGGCACAGTTGACCACCACACACCCATGTAGACATGCACCTATGCATGTCAGAACTGGCACCCTGTGTGTACGTGTGTGTGTTGTATGGTATGTATGTCCATATCCACACTCACTACAACCCCCCCAGGGCATATTGAAGCATGCTGTCTGATGTCTGACATCTCCTCATACTCTTTGCCCATACAGCCTCTGTATGACCCATGTGGTGGATGCGATACCTGCACATTGATGTGGCAATCCCACTAGTAATGAGTTGCAATCCTGGCCCTGCCAAGTGCGTCAATGTGTGTATGTGTCCCTGTATGAGTTATCCTTGTGTTGACACTGGCACCTGTTCATGCAGACAGGCATGTGTACGACACCTGCCATATATCTACCATATCCCTGTTGCAGATGTCACTCACCCTCACATATATGTTCTGAGTGCTCCACATCAGGAAACCCATGTGGTGCATCCAATAACTGCATCGAACTGTGATAGCACTACATAGTTGTCGGGGGTGTGATACCCTGTGCTGGTAGGTGTGTTACACAAACATACTTCAGTTGTATCCTCCCACCCCTCCCTGACATGTATCTGCCTCTGTCTGCCTCCCCCACTCCCTCTCTGGTGGATGTGGAGACCCACACCTGCCTTGTTTAGGCAGCAGAATGTGTATGTTACATGATGCTCATGATCAACTGATGGCCTCTGCATGAATTTCAGCCCTCCCCTAGCTGATTGCATGTGGAACAGCTGTAGTAACAATCCCATAGCCAGCTGAATGGAAGCACACTCCAATACCTAGGAACATCATGGTGGTGTTGGGCCTTTGTAGTCACTGTCAACAGGAACTAGATTTGATGGTTGGCAAACAACATCCCAGATGGATTGGAGATTTACCTCTAACAACATACACTGTGGAAAGAGGGCAGCCAACAGGAGGGGGATGTGCCTGACCTGACTACAGACTGTAAGTGCTGCTATACTGCATTTGGAGTAATGTTGGTTTAATAATGTTTGTCTGGATATGCCTGTCGTACATGTCACAATACCTCCCATGCCAGTTCCATGTATATGAGGAATCCCCATCTGCAGGGTCATCTGCAGACTGGGCAGTGTTGTGCCAATGGTTGCATGTGTTAGCCACAGTGCATCAATCCGTGGAATGCAGAAGGTAGTGTGAGGATTGCAGTCTGTAGATGGTGAAGGCTGTGACAGTTACTGGCTTCATATCCCTCTTAGGACACATGTTGCAACAAACCCTGTTACAATGGAAAATATATGGGGTTATCACAGCAACATGTCTATACTGGCCCTGTGTATGTGCTGTCGGCCACACCTCTGTAAACATTTATACATATGGCGTGCATGAAGTGGTGCATATGTGCTGAACACCATAAATACTGTCATCATATCTGAAAACAAGCCAGTGATATATCAGATTGCTACACATCATGTACAGTAGTGGTTATATTTCATGACATAAGCTGGACATTCTGTGGATGATTGTACAGTACTGAGGTCTGTGTAGTGATGGTAAATGTCGGCAGTGTGTGTATTGTTAATATGTACTGCAGCTTGTGTACAGACTGTGGTAGATGTCATTGTGCTAGCTCCCCTTCTCTCAGATGTTACATGCTACCCCACTGTACGGCATCGTTTTGCCATACATGCTTGTAGGGCAATACACACACATGTCCCATACCACAGATAGCCATCATGACAAACTGTGTAACAGCCCAGTATATGTAGGGTCATTCTGTGAGTGGCACATATGAGGATGGTGTAGAATAGATAGTCCATATACTGTAATATTATGCTAGCTTACCATATGTGGCTGTGGCTGTGTTCAAATTGGTTGTGGTTATGCACTGTCACACAGGTGTATCTTACCCTGTGCTGTAACATGGCTATTGAGCCTGCTGTATATGCAGGTACATGTGCATTACCCCATACGAGATGTAGGCCAGTGTTGAGCCAGTCTGCCTGTAGCCTGCACAGTGCATTGTTACATGCATAGCAGCTTAGTGTACTTAGCCAGTGGGATGTTATGTGCAAATACTTGCCAGATGTACTGCTGCTGGGCCTCCCTTAAAAGTCATTATATGTCAGACAGAGCAGTGGGATGCTGTACAGATGTATGTCAATATCTAGTGGGTGGTATGTGTCCATGGTACCCCTGTACCAGCAGTCATTATGTGTCAAGCCAGACAGGAGTGTGTGAATCCAACACCTATGGTGCCAAATGTATACCAGTCGTTATGTGTTATATCCATCTACATGGCTGTCTACATCCATATTGTCAGGCCTGGTACACATGTGGTGCACTAAGGGATCATGTGTATACCACTAAACTGTACAGGGTGTGTCCGAAGTTCCACATATAGTGGCCAATATCTCTGCTGCACTCCACAGGGGCATTACATGCTAGCAGCGGTACCTTACAATGATTTCCTTAAGATGTCTGTCAGTAGTCAATGGCACATGTTATAAGCAGATGTCAGAATCCACACACACCATGTCTGTGAAGGCAATCCCAATGACAGTAGCAACAGTCTAGTAATATACCTGCTATACATAGCTGCCATCCCCTTGCACTACTACTTTGGGACTGTAGGGGCTGGCGTACTGCTACACTCCATGTCCAGGACTTATGGTGGACATATATGTGCATATACTTATCCAAATAGCCATATATATATATATATATATATATATATATATATATATATATATATTACCATTGTCATGGCAATCACCCACTATAACTCCCTACAGCATGTGGGCGTGGCACCTTTACATTTCCTGTGTGATGGACATCCGTCCTGTGTGTGGGCATCAGTGATACAGGCAGCAGGTAGCAATACCTCTTACAGGACAACCTGCATGGTCAGAGTGGACACATACTTGTAGGAGGATCAGGAACTACAGACAGACTGTGGGTAGAGTTGTGTAATGCTTTGCATAGTACTGGTGTTACAGGGTGTGTGCCTGTGTGTGTGTGTACAGACTAGTGTACCTTGGAATACAGTCTGTCTGCACAGCTCACTACTGAGGGCCTAACCTCTTGCTGGACAGAGGTATGCCTATCATGTGTTGTCCGTCCACCACACAGGCCCTGTGTCAGATATTACAGTGGCAGTGTGTGTGTTGCATGCTATCAGTACATGGCTACATCCATTTCTATTTCTAAACTAAATTCCCTGACTAAGGGTATGTTGCAGACTATCCTGTAACACCAGCACCTTGCTTAGTGTATGGCAACAGTGTTCCACATATGTGCCTGTGTTCCAGCCTCTGTCCCTTATCTACATACCAAGCTTTGCACATATGTCATGCTGTTGGGGGTTGTTCTGTAGTGGGCTGTGAGTATATCACACTGCCATTGCTGCCATTAGTCCACTGCTGTTGTATCCCCCACACATACAGTGGGGCTGGGGCCATATATGTGTGGGCATCACCTACACAACACGTGTGCCATTATGCACTGCAGAGGCCAGTGTATGTAACAGTGGTATATAGGCTTGTATTATTGAGTCTAGGCTGTTACAAAATGTGGGGGTATCAGGGGTGAGCTGCCACAAGGTATGTGGATGTACAGTACCGTATACTCCACCTATATTGACATTACTTACATGACTTGGGGTACTGCAAGCCTATTGCCTCCTGCCATACAGACTGTTCTGTGCGTTATGTCTTGTTATGTACTGGGTACATCCCATTTGATCATAAACGTCTTTACCTCCTACAGAGTTTGTACAGAGTGTAGATAGAGGCTGCTGAACTACACACCTGCAGTACATACTGTTGATTGTGTGGTACCCTGTGACCCAGTCTGTCTGCACTAATGTACATTCTGAAGGGCTTGGCCTGGACAGCAACAGTTGTGAACCTTTCCAGACTACTGTATTAGTGTAACTGTTTCACAGTTGCAGTACTCCATTTATATGGTTGTCAGTATTTGAACAGCTATATGATATGGCATATAGGACTGTTATAGTACACAATTAAAGGATTCCCATTTCTGCAAACCTGTGTGTAGTGTCTTTCCTATAACCTTTCTATGGGTATATGTTGCAGGCAATGATTGACATTAGTATGTGTCACCCATACAGTGTCCAGTTGTTCAGGTGTTAACTGTAGGCATTGTGGCTATTCCATATTGTGTTTACCTCCTACATATGTATCTTACGTACATATATCTGCGTGTGTATGTGTAGTCACATGTATATATATATATATATATATATATATATATATATATATATATATATATATATATACATATATACACACACACACACACACACACACACACACATACATATATATCTATATATCTGTATCTGCATATATGTGTCTGTGTATCTGTATCCTGGGGATGTTGATGGCTTCCACATATTAAATGTGCTATGGGAGGCAGACTGTACTTGGTAGTGTATTGCAGAGCACATGTGTTTGGCTGTGGGGGGATGCCTATTCATACAAGACATATAATGTGTGGGGCCTCTCAACCCCATTAACGGTGCATGTGGACATAGGTGGATTTGTTAATCTGCAATTGCTATCTACAGATGTATGGCCATATATACCTATATAGATATATGTATCTGCTAACAGACAAATAGGTATATGTGCATAGATATTGATATATATATTTTTTTTATTTTATCTATTTTACATTTGTTAACCGGGCTAGTCCAACTGGATACATGTCCATTTTCAGTGGAGGCCCGAGGTGAAAGCTTACAAAACATTTAAAATGTATAACAAAACATTAATAAAAACAAGATTGGTACATAGTATAAAAAGGACTTGACTATTTTCCAAAAAATAAGTACGTAAATAGAGAAAAGATGGGGATATAAAGGATACTACGGACATCTACAGGATAAGACAGCATTTGGAAAATAGGATTGGTAGGTAGATGGGTTGGGTAGAGCAGCTAAGAGTAGAATATATATGTTACATATATAATATATGTATATAGAGTTAGTAAAACAACATATATATTTATATATATGTATATCTATACATATATGGGTATGTTGTATCTGTTAAGGCTGCAATATAGTTACACATGTAGACCTCTAGATGTTGGTATACATTCTCTGTACTGTTGCATGACAGGATTGGCTGATATGTTTCTGAAACATTGAATATCTGTGTACGTGTCATGGCTTAGTAGTACATAAGTTTGTCTAGGGTGTGCAGGTTCCTTGGTTTGAGACTTGCAAGAGCTGTTTAATTTGTTGCTGGCCAGAACACAACCCGTTGGATAGAGAGTGATTAAGGCACCTTAAAGTAGTTGTAAGCAGGTTTGTGTGTTCTGCCCAGCAACAAAATAAACAGCTCCTGCAAGGCTTGAAACCAGGATGACGTGCATCATACAAAAAGTGATTTACCACTAAGCCATGGCAGATATGCATAATCATGATGTTTTCACATACATATCATCCAGCCCAGGTATACAACACTACAGTGAATGTATTCTGCCATGTAGATGTATTTGTGTGTGTATATATAGTCATCTTTAAATGGATATAACATATCTATATATGTAGATATAAGTATAGACATATATGTATATATATATATATATATATATATATATATATATATATATATACACACACATATATATATATATATATATATATATATATATATATATATATATAAGCCAATAAATACATATATACATAGATACGCATACATCCATAGATATATATGTATATATCCACATGTCCACATATATACAGCACTAGGAATGCATATATGTCAGCATATATATGGATCATCTTTCAAAGGGAGAAATCCATGTGTCCTGAAGCTGGGAGGCCAAAAGTATGTTCTCAACATTGCACAATCTTACAATACATGCATCGAATGTGCAATGAGCAAATGTCACTATGCATTCGTTCATTGCAGATTATGCAATTTGTTTGCAGATGCCACTATAGTGGGGATGGGGAATAATTGCCTATCCCCACTGAAGTGCACACTAGGAATTCATATATCACAGTAGGGGGGTTGTGGGGGGCCCAGCCCCCCAGAGGAAGGTGCAGGGAGTCATGCACCCGGCATTACAATATGTATTCCAACTTGCAGTTCGATAGTCAGTGAAGGTGCCTTCAGAGCTGCAGTGTTTTTAACTGTGGTGCAGTAAGAAATGATGGGTTAGTCCTTTTGGTTTGCAGAAAGGGCCATTCGAAGGAATGATTGTCTCCCTGTCAAAGGTGAACACATATATATCAATATAGGTATATATGGACATACATCTGTGCATGGAACTGGGAATGTAACCACAGCATATATGTCTACATGCACCATTGATGGGTTTGAGAGACCCAAACAACATACATCTGGCACGGATAGGTATTCCCCCCAGCCAAATACGTCTGGCCTGCAATACAATCCCAACCTTAGCAGATCCCATAAGCAGGACCCTACACGACAAGGGCAGCACATGTTAACAGTACTCCATCCCACCTGCAGGATGTAAGGCTGGCATTACTAACATATCATGTAGTACAGTCAAGTGAAGTGTCATGCTTGGGGGACCCCCTGGGCAGGTGCAGTAAGTAGCTGGGATCCCTCATACGATCCAATAGCCCTACACCTGGAGCATTTCTCCCCAGGCCTCCGCTGAAAACAGGATCTGTGGAACCTAGTCGGACTTCCCGGTCAACAAATGTTAAATAAATAAAAAATAAAAATACACCTGACAATGGATTCTCCATGTCAGCTGGGAACTACCACCCAGTAGCCTGATAACCTTGGTCTGCAGGGACATGGAACATATCAACAATGAACCCATGGCCAATGTCACTGGTAATCTCAACACATTGGACCCCAATGTTGGACTTGTTAAAGGCAGAGAATACAACCTGAACCTGATATACCTCCTTTACCCAATCATTAGGAGGTGCACAATGCCTATGTAGATCATAGCAGGCTTTTGTATACCATCCCACTTGTAGAAATGTGTGTAGTTGTTACAGGATCTACCTCCGTTCACAGAATATGTTTCCACCAGGACTGCTTGGCATATGCCAACATACCACAGATGCCATCTCATGGACATACAGTCCTTCACAGGTTATTGATGTGTCAATGCCCTCCTCCACACTGTTGAGGTGTGCAGCACTCCTGAGGTTTCTATAACTCACTGGGTGTGGCTGTTGTGGACACAACAGCCACACCCAGTGAGTGTGTGACTGTTGTGGACACAACTGCTATTATTGCAGTTACTGTTGCATCTATCCCCCCACATAGCTGTCTGTAATACTGTACAGTGTATGTAATCAGGTTATTAGTTGCTGTTTACACCAGTCACAGTACTTGAGCACCTCACATTCTCCTAAGGGTAGGCCTATGCCACCAGCATTGGCACACACATGTTACTTAGGTGAGGATCACAGTAGAGTGGGGAGAGGGACATACAACCTGATGTTAGCATTTTCAGTGTTATCCACATTGCAGACTGCATATATAGCACTGTGTGGTTGTGCCTATCCTATCTTGGTGGGATTACATGTGCAACAGATGTGTAACCTGCACAGGGACATACCTCCACAGACATGCTACCCAGGGTGAATTCCCCATTTCCCATCCAATTCCCATCAAATTGCCAAGTGTTTCTGTAAAGAGGGCCAATGAGTAGCATTGCCTAACATGTATGGGTAGTCCATTCCAGAGTGTGGAGATTCCCCAGGACAGGGCCCTATCTCCCCAGTATGTGCTGTGTAATGTGTTGATGAGGTTTAGGACCCTGGAGCGTGTGTTAGCAGAGGGAGTGGGATGTCATTATATGTAGCACATTCAACTGCTCTATGTATAGGTTCATAGGTTCATAGATTAGTACTAGGCTAACTGTCCTTGTGAGACATTTTAAGCCTAGCCAATTATCCCTTGTGAGACTCAAACCCTTACCTTGTGTTTGTAAGGCAAACACCTTAACCATTAGGCCACCCTCCCAACCCATATGACACAGCTGTGTATGTTGGGCAGATGTCAGCTGTGCCTGGCAATGTGCACTGGAGTGTAGCCACAGTTGTCTGAGATGGTCTGTGTATTGCATGTGTTTGAGGCTGGTAATGCCATTAGTGAGGTGTGTGCTCTGTCAGTGAACATGTACAGCATGCATTATGGGTAAGTGTGTTAGATGTGTACATGTCCTACACCTTAGCTATGACATGCACAGTGAATTGCCAAGCATAACCTTAAACCATACTCACCGGCATCCGGCCGCTGCCTTGCTGGTATCTCAGAGGTACCTACAATGAGATGGGATAGAGTTGATATCAGTGGCCACATCCATGACATTGCTACAGGGTGGCTGCAATATTACAGTACAACAACAGCTGGTCCACAGTAATACAGATTATGCATTACTGCTTATCGGTACTACACAGCAATATACCCCACATCTCACATATGCATGGTCTACCTGTACAGATGCATACGCTACAGTAGTTTACTGATATGCCCTGGAACCTTACCTGCATGCTCGATGTCTGGTGTGTGGGTAGCACCCACCTCCATGACTGTATAAGTCTGTAGCTCTTGCGGGCGGGCAGGTGCTACCAGGCTCATGAGCAGCTCCTCCACTCTGGTGAGGGGTGGATGTTATGCCCCCCCCGTTGCAAGGTGGTCACCCCCACAACAGTGGCTCGATGATGTAATTGGTGGCGGCCATGCTCATAAGTACGGCTGTGCATCCCCACCTCATTCACCTTGCGGACCACATCAGTCCACAAGGCTGCTCTCTCCTGCTGGTCCTGGCTTGTCCATGAGAGCAACAGCTGATAGTTGTGGATGATGCTGGTGATTATAATCACCTCCTCAGTGGCACTGTAGGTGAGATTCCTAGGGTGTGCCATACTCCCTGAAAGACATAATGATGGAAATATGTCTGAGCAACTCATATGTCAAGTTTACCATAATACAATAGACATATCAGTCTCCCATCACGATATCAGCACCAACACAATGTTCACACTGCGCTAGTGGTATGTGTCCGGTATGTGTACCATTGGGCATTATATTGTATTGTACAACACTTTCTGCTATGTGGTTATAGACATGCTCCCTGTGGAGCACTAGAGTTGCTAGGCTGTTACAGGGTATTTCACCTGCATGCCATTGTTACTGCCACTATGTTTCCACATATGCATGTGGTAGGCCTCCTATCTCCTATGTGATTGCTACACATCTACCATTCTGTGGTATTGGGGATATCTATACATGCTGTTGGACATGTTCTGGGATTGTGTGGCTGGACTATTATAGTCCACATATGTTCCATGACAGTTACACACCAGTATGTGTAGGGGTTATTTGCCAGCAGGAACATCACTCCAACCTAATGTGCATGTTACCAGTCCACATCACATCTGTGACCCACCATGGAACCTCATTATCTACTGTTCCATCACTACCTTCATGTGGAACCACCTCAGGGGATGGTGCCCCCCCCCCATGGAGCACACACAGACATGTGTCTGTCACCCAGTTAGGTCACGGGTACTGTGCATAGGGATCTCCACAGAGACATGGGGTATGTGTTACATCACCTGGAGGCATGCAGTACACATACAAAGAGTTCGACATGCATGTCCCTCCTGCCCAGTGCACAGCCCAGGCACCTTTAAGTCCATGTAGATGCTGTCATGACTGTCCATGGGTGGGCACCATGTTCCCTTTGTTCCTATGTGGGGGCTCAATGGCCTCCACATTCCAAATGTAACTACCTGTCCAGAGTGTTTAACCACCACGTGTCACATGTGTCATTTACCAGCCCTGTATGCTGTCTTGTTTGTCACCCAACCAGACCTACATACCAATATGTGCGTAATACCCTTCACCAACATATATATCCCACCATCTCATACAATTGCACTGTGTTCCCAACATGGGTTACACACCACACTCCACACTCCATCTTGCAGCCATATACTGGTGTGTAGGTATGCTGTGCATTGATGTGTGATGTTCTCTGTTCATGCCATGGCAGGGGAAATGTACTGACATATATATATATATATATATATATATATATATATATATATATATATATATATATATATTTTTTATATATATATATCTATACATTTTATATATATATATATATATATATATATATATATATATATAGATATATATATGTAGACATACACACACACACAAATATATATATATATATATATGTATATCTGCATCTATACATATACATGTATATATATATATATATATATATATATATATATATATATATATATATACACACACATATATGTATGCATATATACATATGTGCATATATGTGTAGATATCATTTTGTGTTGTTCATATACCTATATGAATGTATACCAGTCCGAGGTTCTGTACACATACACAGCTGTGAATATATATCACAAATATATGTATCTGTATGTGGGGTGCATACGAACATCTGGACCACACTCATGTCACATGTGAACACAGACTAACATTAGGGGGGTATATATGGTGACAAACATTAGATAAACATATTATACTGCTATGGCAGTTGGGCATGCTATGCTACACTTTAACATGACTGTCCTGCAGGTGGTGTGGTCTCTCACCCATGTGTCTATCATGGCAGTATTAATACCCCCACCAGCTGCATATATATCTGTCCATATGTCCAAGCATGGTCGGCTCACATTTTGGCCTATTCCGCATTCACTTGTTAATTGTCATGGATGATCGCAGCATTGAAGTCAGTAACTAGCAGCAACACTTTTGTGTTTCAGACTTCATCTCCTTCTACTTATGTGTTCTAATACATATCACTGTATAACTAGCAACATTTTAAGTGTATCAGAGCATTATTTGACATATATCCCTATTTGTACCCACAGTGTGGCATACTTTGTACAGACTTCTTGCATTAACAGGTTATGTGGTGTGATAATAATACATTTCTTGTACTGTTGACTGATTGTGCTGCCTGATATGTTTGTGACAGCTTCAGGTTATGTATATCTGCCATGGTTTACTGGTCAATCACTTTGTGTATGGAGTGCAGGGTCCTGGGTTCGAGCCTTGGAGAGGCAATTTATTTTGTTGCTGGGCAGGACATGGCCCATTGGATCCAGAGTGATTAAGGCACTTTAAAGCAGTTGTAAGTGGGTATGCATGGGTTTGTGCGATGGTAAGCACTGCTAACCTCCGGATACAGTTTCTTACACTCAGTTAGCTTCTGCTTTGCTTAATCTGTGTAGGCAATGCTTACCCCACGTAAACGCTCTTAGACAGGCTTACTACTGCTTATTTGTGTTTAAACCTGCTTACTAGTGCCTTATTCATTATGACACTGACACTTCACATGTGCATTTCATGCAGTACTCCAGTTCACATTTAAATGTTATTATGTAGGTTATACGCCAAAAAGGAGTAAATATATGTTCATATACATATTTCACATGGAAAATTATATGTGTTGCAGTGGGACATGAACTGGGAATGCCTGTTCATTAGGTGGATGCTCTAACCACTACACTATTGCTATGCTGCTTCATTTGCATATATATTCCTTGTTATCCTCTTCAGCCTTTTCAGCTGCTTTAACCGTAGCTAAGTGATGGGCAAACCCACGCACCTATGGTTAGCTGTACTCGGGGTTTTAAAAAAAATAAATACAAGGGTTTCTTCGTTGTATTTCAAAGCACTGTTGCTGTTGAACACATGGGGACTGTTGTTAGAGATATGTGGACACCTATGAGTGGTTTCGCTCATTTATTTACACTTTCTTCTGTTCTTCTTTGCAGGGGTGTGTTTATTCTGAGAGCTCTGCTGTCAGACACGCCCCCTGCACTCGTCCATGCTCAGTGTAGGATTTGGAGCTCAGGCAGCGCGCCTTCATTAATATGCATGGCGCTTTGCCATCCTCCTCTTAAACTGCCACTTACGTGCAGGACTAAACTAGGCAGATTAGTAAAGGGGAGTATCTTTGCCAATTTTATGTATATATAAATACACACACACACACACACACACACACACACACACACACACACACACACACACACACACACACATATAAGTTCAGTATTTATTTACAAAAAAAAAAATTAATTAAATTCTCAGTGTTTTCCTTTAATCAACAAAATAAATATCCCAAATAAACCAAAAAAAACCAGCAATACATTTAATTAATCAATATTACAAAACAGACATGTTTGCTCACATATGTATGAAAGTAGTAGATACAACTATACTTTTCTAGAGTAAAACAGTAAAAAAACAAAACAGGCATATCTCCAAAATCATGTATAAAAAATTACATACAAATAGAAAATAAACTTAACTGACCTCTAAGTGAAGAACAGTTATGGGCTGACATTTAATGCAAAAAATAAATAAATAAATAAAAAATAGAAAGTCACCACTGTTCCAATTTCTATGCAAAATTATGTTTTATATCAAACAAATTATTAGTAACTAAAATGTTATAATAAAAATCTGTTTTCCTTGTTATTCATTAACTAAAATTAAAATCTTAACAAGTGAACCAAAAAATGCACTGTTATATGATCAAAACATTGGTGTTTGTAGTAAAAACATATAAACTTTCAATCTATCAAATAAAATAAAAAAATTCAGGACTTAAATCCTGATTAACTAATAATATGACACATAAAAAGATGAATGTTTTGGAGTATGAAATAAATTGAAGTAAAAATATTTTATTTTAAAATGAATGTGTCAAAAATTACAAGTAATGTTCTCATGCTTATCCAACAGTCTGCAAAAATTGGAATAAGTTTTAAAAAACATTCAACATTCGTACTTTTATCAGTGGTCATATCAAAACATTCATTCATATAAGGGAAAGTAACAATCCAAAACTGACAATTATTTCAAACTAATAGCAATTAATATGTCATAACCTTGTTCACATTATGTTACACATATGCACGTGTAAATTTTCAAAAAAATATATTTTTTCTAAAATTGCAAAAAAATAAAGGGGCAGATTCAATAAACCCTACGTGGTCCGCTAAGACCATGTGCACATCATGGTGTGATGTATACATAGTAGTGCACACTTTTGGATTCAGTAAGTGGCTCTACACAGCATGTAGAGCCATGCAAACACAGCAAACACTGTGGTATGCTAATTACAGCATAAACAGCTGAATTGTATGCTACTCAACCAATCCAAGATGGAGGAACTATTCAACAAACTATAAAGCAACCGTGTAGACTCAGTGATGGTTTTCCCTGTGAATTCCAAATCCTACTTGAATACAGGCACAGAAAGGAGTCTACACAGAAGGAATGCAAGGGGCTGCTGTTGCTTTAATTTATGTGCATGTGCAGCAGGCTGAAGTCTATGCTGCTGCTGCTTCTAAGAGACCATGGTCAAGAAGAAGACTTTTTAGACCCCATTTAACTTATCACAATCTGCATGGTGTGGAAATTGTAGTGCACTACAGGGTGGATAGAGACACACTACAAAAACTCTGCAGTCTCTGTTGTCCTCAACTCAGACCAAGGGCAAACTGAGGAGAACCAATACCAGTGGAGACAAATGTATGTGAGCACTTAGAATTTTAGCTACAAGAATCTTTCAGAGACTAACAGGAGGCATGCTGGGGGTGTCATAGGTATCAGTATCCAGGATCCTCCATCAATTCCTGAATGCTATGCTCCAACATGCAAGTGACTACATATATTTTCCCTGTACACCTGAGGACAGGGCCACAAATAGGTAGGAGTTCTACCCTGTAGCACACTACCCTGATGTACTGGGTACCATAGACTGTACCTATATAGAAATGAAGGCATCAGCTGGGGAACAGGGAAGCGTGCCCATAAATAGAAAGGGCTTCCACTCCATTAATGGCCAAGTTGTGTGTAACACTAAGGGGAATTATCTTGAATGTGTGTGCTGGAAACCCAGGCAGTTACCATGATTCACATATCTGGCACAACTCCCAACTGTATGAGATGTTTACTAGGGTTGATATCCCATAGGGTCATTTACTAGGGGATGCAGGTTATGCACTAGAACTGTGGCTGATGACACCCATCAGAAATGCACGCACACCAACTGAAGAATGCAATGAGGCAAACACTTAAACCAGAAATATCATAGAGCATGTGTTTGGGCTGCTGCAGTTGTGGTTCTGGTGCCTCGATATATCTGGGCGGGAGGGGGCCATGCAGTACAATCCACATACACTCACTGAAATCTTCACTGTGCCATGCTTCACAACATCATCCTGAGAAAACAGGTTCAGCAGGATCAAGAAGGGGAAGGGTCACACATCCCACTACCACTGGCAAGGTCACCACAGCCACACACAGATGAGGAGTCAGAGGGGAAACCAGCAGCTGCTGTAGATGTAGGCATACATAGGCATGCTCAATATGCCCTCACATTGGTTAAGAGGCAACATATAGCACACTCACTCACCACCTAAGAGACTAAAACCTTCTTTCTATGCACATACATACAGTAACATTGACTCCAGGTAACAGTCGCAACCTTTACCTAAACATGTAATGGCTGTGTACTCCTAGCATCAGACAAACTCAGCCCTGAACTTAAACTGTAGCAACTGACAGATTTATAAGTCAAGTGTTGAACCCTGAATATTAAAAAAATGTGTAATAATAATACAAATTAATGGCATACCCTTGCATAGTGTTAGTTGGTAATGTAAGTAAAAGTTGATTGATTTGTACAGCAATTACTTCAACGTGTGACAGCAGTGACTTATGTAAATAAGTGTGTCCTCAATCAAGTAATAGGCCTCAGACATCAAAGATCTACACATTCATACCTCTCAAAAGTACTGATGGTCACTGAATGTCCTCAGTTTGGCCTCATACTTTTGTACTGGCAAATCATTAAAGAGAGAAGTTAGAAATCAATGACACAAATTTCAGGTTCAGACTCCATATCCCTCAGAAAAAAACTTAAAAATAGTGATGCAAAAACTGTTTGATTCTATCAACTGTCTAACTTTGCAAGACCAAAATATTTAAAATGTCTCCGTATTGGTCAGCCTTTGTCCCACTATTATTTATGGCTTGTTCTAGCTTTATTGCTGTAAGAGGGTGGGAGGCATGTATATATTACAAAAACCTGTAAGAAAACAGTATAATTTGCAAAACAGCATCAAGAACACAGATATACTAAGCACTAAGTCAGCTATGCACCCTGAGCATCAGACACTAAGCTTATGTATCCCTGAATCCAAAAGATAGAAAACAAGGATATGACACAGTTATCATCACTTGCACAGGGTGTTGTGTGTGTGGGGGGTGGGGGGGTGGGGAGGAAGCCTAGGCTGACACAGAAGGTAAGTGAGTGTGTGTGAGTAAGAAAGAGAAACAGGCAGATATTTGGATAAAGTATCAAATGGCCACTGAGACAGAATGAGCTTTAAGCGTCATGACGGAACCATGTAACTGGCCTACCACATCTGGATGTGCACACCTCAACCACTAATGGAGCAGTGAAATTAATCCCACTAGGGGAACATGATTGGGCTTGGCCATGTCAGCAACATCAGATGATGTGACTGACCTATGCCCATGTGGATGCCATCCCCCTCCCAGTAGACATTCCATCACAGACACCACCCATTCTAACATGTCTTTCATCCGATCCATTGAATTGGCAACACAGTGGAGGCACTCACACATGTCAGCCTGTGCCACTTCTACAACCATAGTCATTTCTCTGGAGGCCCTATTGGAATGTGCCTGTGCCTCCATGACAGCCCTAAATATATGTCGAGTGGCACGGAAAGACACACCTGGATCAGCTGGAGGATGGATAGCAGGCCTCCTCCAAGCAGTTCTAACAACCCTCCAGCATAGCATCTCATCCACACTTTGGTTACAGCCAGAGTCAACAGCCACTAAAGCCACAGTAACTACACTATCCTGATCAAGTGTCTCACCCTCCGCCTGTCCAATGTCTGAGGGCTCACTGGAATGGGTTGGCATTGGCCTACTGTTTGTAACCAGTCAGATTCAACTTCTGCACTCCCTTGCCTGTGCACCTCTTTGCTCACCATCATCATCAGAGTCTGCTGATACTCTGACATCAGATGGTAAGAGTCCTGCACTTTCACTGTCAGGATCACCTGTGATAATAAGCAACAAACACAGGAAGGAAATTAATAGCTACGCTACTACAGTTCAATATATGCTAACAAACTAACAGTGGTGCCACTATTACTGACATTACAGCAATACACACACAGTCCTGACTCCCACATCACACATACAGAACAAAATAAATATTTCTGTGAACTGCTCATCAGTACTGAAATAAAAATGTTTGGCTTACCATGTGCAGCTGACTCCACAGTTCCTAGGGAGAATGCTCCTGGAAAAAATTAAGCAAAAGGTAAGGACGCCATCATCACAATACAGTAACACGGGAGAAAAACTTTTGGCCTTTTATATTTCCATTAACAATACATATAACAGAAACTTGGATGACACATCCACCCCAAGCCCATGTGTAATGAACCAGAATGTGTTGTTAACTGTGTCAGTCTATAACTAGTTCCACCTCCCCCCAAAAAATAATTGTTAAACAAACTTAAATACTGCTGTCAATATTTTACTACACAAGAACTATTTAACAACTGACATAGGTAAGCCTAGGTGGAACCTTCTGCTGGGACATACTTATCCTCCCTGAAACAGCAGCACCAACATCAACAACATGCTGTTGTGCACTTTCCACTGAGCATTCTGGATCCCTGACAGTGGACAGGAACTCCTCATTTGGTATCAGTGGTGGCTCTGTAGCAGCCCCCCCCCCGTAGCCATCTGTCCATGGGCCACTGCAGCTGCTCTCCTCTGGGCTGATTAAATCACATCATTGTCCCTTTGATGCACCTGATTATATGTCCTGATGTGGACCTGAACAGTGTTGAAGTTGTCCACTATCTGCTGCCAACTTTGCATTCTTCCAGACATATCCCCATGGCCTCTCTCAAGCAAAAAGGCACCATGTCACCTAAATGTTTGTACAATGACATCTGCTTCAGATTCTAAAAAACCTAAAGGGGGAGAGAACATACTAGACATTGTTTGTGTTCCTAAAGAAATTACTGTTACTTCAAGTCAAGTTTTACCACCATTGATGTGCTGTGATCATGGGGTTATAAATGTTAATTTGTTGCTAGATAATTCTGCCAAACTGAAATTTAAATCAATGCACAAAAGGTTAATTACAGATTATACAGAAGCAAAAGCGTCACTATGTAAAACTAACTGGAGTGAGGTGTTCAGTGGAAAAACTGCAGATGGAATGTGGAAAGTTTTGAAAAAGAAACTGAGTGCAAAAAAAATAAAAAAAATGTTTAACAATAGGATCTAGGCATACAACATCAGGGGATATATTTCCATAAAAACAAGATATCCAATTAAGGTGAGAGGTAAAAAATATAAGAAATGGAAGAGAGGTTGAACTACAACTTTGAAAACTGAAATAAACAAGCTAGACAGAGTATGCATAGTGTGAGGCAAGATCAAGAAAATGTATATAAATATATTGAGCATAATAGGAGACCTTTTTATAGATACATAAGATGTGGAACCAGTTGACACAGAAATTGATAGACTGTGTGCAGATCCTAATATTTATTCTCAGACACAACAGATTATAGATATATTTACAAAATCTTATGCAAAATAGCTTGGCTCCACAAAAGGGGTGATAAGTTGTCCTAGTGACACCCAGGTAATCCCAGATACTGGAATCAAATTAGATTATATCAAAAAAGAACTGCACAAACTGGATTCAAACAAAGCACAGGGAGGAGACGGAATTAGTAACAATGACCTGAGAACACTTCAGCAAGAACTTACTGTACCATTATATCTATTATTCACTAGGTCATATAAATATGGGGAGATTCCTCAAGATTGGAGACATGCACTTATTAAACCTGTCTTCAAGTAAAAATGGAGTAGGACAAACCCAAAGTCATATAGACCCTTAAGTCTACTTTCATGTTGTGGAAAAATAATGGAGAAGGTAATATTGGATTAGACAGGTTGGGACTTGAAACCATAAATCAGCATGCATATGTTGAAAATAGGTCTATTACCACCTGTAGCATGATGTTCTATAACAATACAATAACAGCTATGAATGAGAAATTGTGCGGTGATGAGATTTATATAGATTTAACTTCAGCATTTGACAGGGTCATGCACAAAACACAGACCAA
The DNA here is from genome assembly GCF_019279795.1 of Protopterus annectens. Lineage (NCBI taxonomy): Eukaryota > Metazoa > Chordata > Ceratodontiformes > Protopteridae > Protopterus > Protopterus annectens. The sequence goes on along the minus strand of NC_056743.1, from coordinate 1,436,541,224 downwards.
TAAATTAGTACAACTAGGTATTGATGTACTGTTGATAAGATGGATAGCTGCATGGCTTACAAATAGGACATGGCAAGTATCACACACCAACTGGACAGGTAAAATCCTTGGTTGCAGTCAAGGTGTCCCACAGGGCTCTGTCCTAGGCCCTTACTTGTTTAGATTGTAGTTGTTTAGATTGTATCTTTCAGACCTAACTTTTTCATCTGAGGTGTTCTACGGTCTATTTGCAGACAACCTGAAATTGGGTAAATTGATTACATATGTTACAGTTAAGGCATGTCTGCAAAAGAACTTGACTAAATTGACCATTTGGGTAAAAAAGAATAATATGCTGATAAATACATAAAAAACTAAGCATATGGGATTTGGGAGACATAAACTGAAATGTGAATATTTAAAATAGCATATAGACTGAAACTGTAAACTCATTTAAGGACCTGGGTATATGGGTAGATTCAGCTATGAGTTTTTCTAATCATATTAACCAATTGGTTAATGATAGCTATAGAACTATAAGTTGCATAAAAAGATTTATAAAGTCTAGGAAATCAAAAATGATGAAATCATTGTTTGTTATTTACATTAGACCCTAACTTGAGTATGGAATAACAATATGGAAACCCTATAAGAAAACAAGCATGAGTAAACTGGAAAGAGTACAGCAGAAATATACTAAGGGCATCCATGGGTCTGAAAATTTAAGTTGTTATGAAAGACTAAAATATCTGAACTTGTACAGTGTCTCTTACAGATATCTAAGAGGAGATCTTATTCAAGTATGGATCTAGGACTAATTACCGATGATACGTTTCAACGAAACTAAAATGGTCGAGCACACTTTCGTGAAAGTGCTTTTTCACCGAAAAAGCACTTTCGCAAAAGTCTGCTAAAAAAAAATAAAACAAAGACAAGATTTAAAAAAAAAAAGATAACAGTAATCATGTTCATGCAGGGGGGCAAGCCCCCCTGCACCCCCACCCCTACTTTTATATTCTCACTCCGAGATCGCACTAGAGTGGGGAAAAGGGAATATTCCCTTATCCTCACTGTGCCATGATCTCAGCAAAAACATTTTCTCATGTTTTTTCTTTTTTTTTTTAGCTCAGTTTCATGAAAGTGTGCTCGCCTGTTTCAGTTTCTTTGAAACATGTAGGCAATCATTAGTCCTAGACCCTCAAGTATATAGGATATTTAGAGACAACTACCTCTGGAAATGTCTGGAGTTATCAAAAAGTACTACAGAATCATCAGACAACCTATGTAGAAGATTCTATAGGAATGGGAAGTGTACTAATCAGTTCTCTGACAGAATAGCTGATGCATGGAACAGACTACCAAATTATATTAAAGCAAGTACTAGTTTAGATATTTTTAAGAACAGCCTGGACGCTTATTATGGGAACAAGTGTTTTGGTACATTGGCAAGCTAGAAGGGCATTAATGCCCATGCTTGAAATATTTGTATGTATTATCATTCACAGGGTCACTGAAGGGGGGTTTATCAGGAGTGGAAGTCCTGGGTGCCATAGGCCGAGGTGACATAAAACACAAAAGAAGGATAATACACATAAATATCACATAAATAAAAGTCCTGTTTAGATATAACACATAAGTAGTAGTTGTTCAATATTAGCCACTGGAGAAAGAAAAAAAACTTTCAAGATATATTTTTTTAAATAGGAAAGTGGAAGCAAGGGTGGAAATTTCAGTAGGAAGCTGATTCCAGTTTTTACCTACTGTGTTGGAGAAAAGTGAGTCTCCAGCTTTGTTTTTTGACTTAATAGTGGAAACAAGGAGCTTATTAGCTGAGCGTAGTGTTTCAAGATTTTTGTAGGGTGTAATCAGATTAGTGAGGATAGGGGTATTGTTAGGGTGATAAAGGATCTTTTGGGTGATAACGAGTTGTTGACAAAGTAGTTGGTTTTGCAGTTCTAGCCATCCCAGTAGTTTGAGGTTGAGACAGTGGTGAGTTCTAAATGGGGTGCCAGTGGCAAATTTGGCTATGTTATTAAAACTGGTGGAAAGTTTGGTGAGGTTGTTTTTAGATAGATTGGTATATATCGCAGAAGCATAGAACAAGGTAGAGATAAGGTGGGTCTGGGCAATAGTCATTCTGGCTGAAGGGGTAAGGAAGGGTTTGATTCTGTAAAGGGTGCCTAGTTTTTGTTGACAGACTTTATTGTAGAATTAATGTGGTCATCATAGCTAAGGTTGTTATCAATTGTTACTCTTAGTAGACGGGTTGTAGTGTCTGGGGATATGTTAGTTGCATTGTTTGAGGTTATTGTGAAGTACAGTCGAGGTGATTTTTGAGTTTGAGCAAAGAGCAATAATTTTGTTTTTTGGGGGTTCAGGAGGAGGCAATGTTGCATGAACCCGTTTTCAATACTGTTGAATACAGTTTGAGTGAGGGACTGGAGAGAGGCTATGGTCTTGGCTGAACAAATTAAAGTAGAATCATCTGCATATTGTATGCAGGTGGCTTGAGGAATTTTGGTATGTAGATCATTAATAAACAATGAAAAGAGTAGAGGTCCTAAGACAGAGCCTTGGGGTACTCCAATATTCACTGAGAGAAATGTAGAAATATTATTATCCCAAAGTACTGCTTGCTGTCTGTTTTCCAGGTAGGACTTAAACCATTGTAATGCTTGTGGATCAAGTGATTGGGCTTTTAGTATGTCTATAAGTATGTTATGGTTCACCATATCAAAGGCTTTTGAAAGGTCAATAAATAGTGCAGAGGAAAAAGTGTTATTGTTACAATATTTGTTTATGGAGTCAGAAAAGGATAGCAGGGCAGTGGTTGTGATATGGAATGGCCTGAAGCCATGTTGGCAGTTGGCAAGTAGATTATTTTGGAGAAGGTGGTCAAGTAGTTGTCTGTGAATGCATTTTTCCATTATCTTAGCTATTGGAGAGAGTAAGGCAATAGGCCGAAAGTTGGAGAGCTCAGTAGATGACCCACCTTTATGTAAAGGGATGATGTGGGATACTTTCCATATGGCAGGGATTTTGCTTTCTAAAATAGTTCTATTTATAAGGATGGAGATGGGATAGGCTATGGCTTTTGCTGCAATTTGCAGGAATTCAGCTGGCAGACAGTCAGCAGATGGGGTGCAAGGTTTTAGTTTTTGAAGGAGGTTGCAGATTAGGGATTATTTTCATATCAATTATTTTTTATGTCAGTACCGTTTTTTATGTTAGTGCCGTGTTTTATGTGTTTGGAATAAATTTCATTACTATTTGAAGGAGTTGGAACACTTATTGGTCACGTTCAGGATATTCACGTTTCTGTTGGATGTAGGTACAGGTTGTATTTGAAAGGTAGGATAAGGAGTCTTAATGGTATTTAATGGGGAAGTGGTCATAGGTGGTAGAGTATTGGCTAGGGTTTGAATGGCTTCAGTAAAGTAGTTATTAAAGGCATCAGGACTCTGGTTGGAGTTATTATGGTTGAATCCTGTTAGGGCAGGAGTTGTAGAGTGCCCTGGATGAAGAAGTTTGTTTATGCCTGACCAGAATTTTTGTGGTTTTTGTTGATGGGTTTGTTGGAAATGAAGGTAACACTCTTTTTTTTGTCTCTAAGAATATCTTTTTTGGTGACATTTCTTAACTGTTTAAAGTAAAGGTGATCTGATGGACATTTGGAGGCTCTCCATTTAGCCCAGATTTTATTTCTAAGGAGGATGTTTTTTTCGGGAGCCAGGGGGCAATTTTTGTTCTTATTCGGGAAGAGCGATAGGGGGCATAGTAATCTAGGATTTGAAGAAATTTAGTGTTAAAGTAGGTCACTGCTTCATCAAGTTGAAGATAAGACATTGGTGACCAGTCACATGCTTTCAGTTCATTTAGGAAGCTCTCTGGATTAAAAATTTTTTTGGAGCGAGAAGTTTTAAAATTATTAGTAGTTGGGATAAGGACTCTTTGTTTAATAGTATAGGTTAACATATGGTCACTGATATCGTCAGGAAGGGTTCCTGGTTTATAAGTGTCAAGGTGGCTGTTGATAAGGATCCAGTCTAGGGTGGTTTCCTTACTGCTTGGCTTATGGATTCTAGTAGGAGTGGTTATAATTTGTGAGAATCCATAAATATTTATGTGATTAGTAGGATTAGAGGAACTACAGGTAACCCAGTCTATATTAAAGTCACCTAATACAATGGTTTCCTGAGGTAGATGGGTAGAGAGGTAACTAAGTAAGTTTTCAAGAGTATTGGTATTATTTCCAGGGGGGAGATATGTGCAAATTAGATAGATAGATTTGGAGTTGTTGATTTGAAGTTTGGCAGTAAGGGCTTCTGAACTGGCATCTGATGGTAGGAGTATATTGAAGGGTGATACTTGGAGTTTAGATTTGTACAAAATGGCTATACCTCCACCCTTTTTGGTTTTACAGTCACATCTTGGGATATTATATCCAGGAGGGGTAATCTCCTGGTCCAGAGTTGAGGGCTTTAGCCATGTCTCTGTAATACAGAGAATATCCAATGAGTGCACATCTAAGAGTGCATGTAGGTGGGTGATTTTATTGTTTATGCTTCGAATGTTAAGGTGAGCTATCAGGAGGGAGTTAGGTGATTTAGTTAAGGTAGCGATAACAGGCAATGTTTGGTTGTGCAGGTTATTGAGATTATCAGTATTGGGGCCAGAGTTTGGATGAATATCACCATCTAATAGCATGTTTGCAATATCTACATATTGCAAAGATTACTTTGAACAATCCTTAATTATAGTTTGTAGATGTTAAGAAATATACTTAAATGTAAAAGTGCAGATAATATACTATTATTGTGATAATGCACTGTATGTCACATATGATGGTACTAATCTTATCTCTTATTTTTCCTCTCACTCCAACCCTTATCTCTTTTTTTTTTATGTGTTGTCAAAATGTTTCCATGTCATCCATCTCTGACAAATCACAAAATGATTTATAACACAGGGAAGTAGGCCAAACCATGTGGCTCATCCTGCCCCGGCTCCACTGGCTCTGTCACCGACACCCAGCCCATCTGGGACCCAACCTTGCATACTGCCTCTGCTGCCTCTGCACCATCTGTGCCCTCAGGTAGTGCTACCCTGGCAGCTGCTGCTGTCATACCCTCCAGGAGTACTGGCAAAGGGGGGATTTTATCACCAACCATTAGATGCCAGGGTTGGTGCATAGGGTCATGCATGACTACGCTGGATGGAAAGGCTGCTCTCCCTCATGGTCTGTAGGAAGAGACATCAAGCACTCCAGCAGCCAGTGAATAAGGGACTGTGATCACAGATCTGTGGGTGAGGACTAGATTCTCACTGTCCCGATGTTTGACAGGCATGGGCTTCTGTTGTCCCCTCCCTAACCCCAATCATGGTGTGCCCCAACCTTCTGTGTCCCTCACTATCCCTGTGTCTTGTCTTGTTTGTCTTGTTTGCATCTGCTTCCTCACCTACCCTACTTACCTGACCCTGAAATACCTACATCCGTTAACCAACATTCTTCTCTTAGTGAAGTAAAAAGGCACCTGTCTCACAAAAAATATATAATCCCATACATGGCGCTCCACTTCACACACATGTCGTCTTGACACACTTGATTTGTTCCAATTGGCTATACAACATGAGTATGTTGCTGTCACCCCTCTTTATTGAGGTGACAGTCCAAATTCAGATAATGTTTTGTACATATTTTCATTTTTACAGTGTTAAAGAGGTGTATAGCTTTAGTTCTTTCCTACCTCCCTCCTGCACATTCTTATATTGCCTTCCCTTTATTTTTCCCCCTGTTAGTCCCCCATTTTGCCACTTTCTAAACCCATTTTAAGACTTTTAATCTGGTCAAAAAATAGAATCACACACAACACACATAAGTAAAAAAAAAAAAAAAAACAATGGAGCCCTACACTTTTTGGCCTCTGTGTTTGCGCAGAGTTTGGCATCTCACACCAATGCCAAGCAACAGTGAATGGTTCTTCCTTGTGGTTATCTCCGCAGAATGCTGATTAAACACACTGTGGAGAGGTAACACACAGTAAATGTAGAATAAAGAGTTATTTCATTGCATTATAAATACATATTTAAAACTATTAGATACACCTGGATTTGAGCACTATATCACCTGGGTTCCAAAAGAAATCTGTCAGTGCACTTACACCTGATGCTACAGAGTCAGCTAAGCAGCAGGCATGCTTCATTCACTCAGTACTTAGAACTCTCAGAATCTTCTCAATGAGGCTTGTATTTGCTCAGCACTTAACTACATGCAAACAGGAAAAGCAGTATAAATGTGTATCTCACATGCGCAAACACTTTGCCATCAATCTTGCAACCCAGGTGCTTGGTGGTACACTTATTACTTTATGCTTCTGTATTTCTGTACCTGTAGACTTCATCCCATGAAAGCACATGTAAAAACAGAAACAAAGGGAAGGCACTTTTTAAGTAAACAAAACATACTTACACTGCAGCCATCTGTTACCTCTCCTCATGCACTGTAAACTTGGGAAAGGCACTTTTTAAATAAACAAACATACTTACACTGCAGCCATCTGTTACCTCTCCTCATGCACTGTAAACTTGGTCTTTCAGTACTTCTTCACAAACTTATCAGTTGCACTACAGAAATAAATAACACATGTTTTCTTATATACCATGCACATCAGATTTTCCAATAGTTGTAGTAATGTAGACAGCTGTTTGTATACAGTTTGTAAAGCTGTCTTTTAAAATATACCTGCATATTAGAAACACAACAGCAAATACTACACATTGCATACTCATCAATCTAGTAACATGCAGAACTTTAAGATCTTGACGGTTGGACATGGCTAGCTATCCATTTCAGACAGACCTCCCAACATCTGCTCTCAAACATGCAATGATGATTTGCTATACATTGTCCTGCAGCCTTGTAAAAGTCAGGCTTGTGCCATGGAGCTTGCTTTAAGGGGTCTGTATTTTCTTGTCAAAATGGCATAACAGTGAATGCCGTTTTGGTGACAAATGAACAGCAAACTGCAAATAATGCGAAAGCTCAGGTCAGTGATTTTTTTTCCTAGGGAAAAAATTGCTTGGCTGTCGCTGTGACATTGCCCGTTACACCACTGTAGTGCGATTTTGTAGTTGGTATATTTAGTCAGGGAGGTGTGGGGGCACAGCTCTGCACATTGGGTGGTGTAGGTGGTGAAGCCCCCCAATTTGAAATGTTTTAAGTGGTGTGTTGTGTCTTGTTTGTCTACCGATTTCTTTTCCCTAGGAAAAATCGGTGACCTGGATTTTCACTGTATTTGCAGTTTGCTGTTTATTTGTCGTCAAAACAGCATTTGCTGTTATGCCATTTCGACAAGATAATATAGACCCTGCTTTAAGTACTGAGCTCAGTAGTCTGTGTACCTCAGATAGGTAGGGGTTCTGTTCTCACAGCAGTCAACTGGGTATGTGCAGAACATCCACATCAAAGGCCATAATCCTTCCATAGTTCACAGCCTTCATCACACCTATAACTGAGTACTATGCACCCTTCTTCATGTATCTCCCTACACATCTTCCATGGATGTGTCATAAATCAAGTTTATCACCTTTGCCACAGTGAGCTCTCATACATCTTATTGGCCATACCTAGGTTTTATTAGGTACTATTTTTGTTGCATAAACATTACTGTTTGATAGTGCATAATGGCCATCAAAGTGATGTAACAGATTCATGTGCGATACCTGTTCCAGTGATGCATACAGTACATACATATCTATTTGACAAGATAGATGGCATGGGTTACATTTGTGACAGTGTGGATTGTGCCATATATATGCCATGAACGCCTGTCAACTAGCCTGGACTGATCATCAAGTCACATACAGGTATAGAAGTACCCTTACTAACACCTCCAGCAAATGTTACACTGTCAGGATGGTGTGTTTCATTATCCTCATAGATTGCTGACATCTTATAATAGTTGTACAAGTGTGTTCATGTAGAACCATCTATGATCACTCACAGTCACATATGTTATGTCATAGGCATGGGATTACTGATGATATTATTCTGATATTCTCAATGACTGTGCATGCTTCTGTTTACTGTTGTCCATGAGCCTGTAACTATCTGTCCCACTTGGTGGAGACCTATGCTGACATTACAGTTATATTCAGACGACTCATTTTTCACAGCTTCACTATAGTTACCCCTATTCTATATAACATCCCTGATAGATGTCCTCTCCATTGTCCATGTCAGGATGCTTATATCACCAAGATATCCTTCTTCATTGTTATGTCACTTTGTGTGACGTCACATAATATACATTTCCACTGTGCAGTCCATACTATATCATGTCAATATGTGATTAGTGTTCCTGCTACAACTGTTTTAATTTACATGACCTCATGTCATGTACATTAAGATGTTTCACCTGTCCTCTTTCCTTTGTTCATTCCTATGATTCATCTTTGTGTCCTTATTCAATACACACATGCCCCTTGACTGTTTATTTTTCATAGCAGTCCATTTACTGTTATGGATCATTTACACAACTTTTGTACAGAATGGCTGAAATGGGACTCCACAATACTCTGCACTGCAAACACTGTCCTGTAATGTGAACCATATACATTTCTACATTATTAACCTTGGTAATCATTGTGGTATTCTATGCAATCCTGCAGACCTAGTTTGGCCATAGGTAAACAGGTCTACATGTCTGTTGCTATCCGTGTTACTTTACATGGTTTCCTGGCTAGTAACACTGTTGCTAGCCACAAAATCACTCTTGTTTATGTTTAAATGCGGTGCATGGCACAAATCTGTAATTAGCACTGCTGCTCACCACTCAAACATGTAAACTCCATGTAGGCTTTGCATGAATCCTACATGGAGTTTATTGATTCCCCTGGAAAATTACAGCATAAAATGAATTTTATATTTATTTTTCGTGTATGTGTTATAATTAATTATCAAATCCTTTTAAAATATAAATAACAGAAGTCAGATTAATTAATTAAAACAAAACATTAATCCTAATTGCAAGACAATATCAAATTAAAAAATAATAAAAATATATCAAAATCATAAAACAAAAAGTAACGACTACATACAAAATTAAATGTAATACATCAAACAAAGCTAAGTAAAATAAATAACATTTTATGTATGTAAATCAAAGAAATATTTACTTAAAAAGTGAAAAACTCTTTTAGTTGCTGCAGCTTTATTTTGAAATAGTACTGACCTAAAAACTAATTAATTAAAACAACTTTAATGACATGCTGCTCTTAAAAATATGGGCATCAGTACTTAAAAAATATTAAAATTCTTTCAAATTTTAACATTCAATAAGATATGCTTACATTTACAATTTTCACAATAGGCAGAGTATGTGCCATATAATTTTTACAGCATGCACAGAACACACACACACACACACACACATAAAATCAAACAAGTTTAATAGTAAACCATCATGAATAACACTAGTCAAACATCAGCTTAAAAAGTAAGTGGCACATTCATTGTTAAAATAAGTCATATTACTATGTAAAAATGAGTAGTAAAAGTTGTTTAATAAAATCCAGTTTACAAAAATCAGGTTTCAAATATAAGTTATTTAATAATCAATAATAAAATATAAAAAAAATACTAGCAGGTTATTTCATTTAAAAACAACAGCTACAAAAACATACTTGGAAATTCATTAAAATGAGTATCATTAGCTGTACAACTTATGCTAGAAAGGCTCTTCTTATAGCATGCCCTTTTGTGATTCAGAGGTGTGTTGGCTGCAATGAGGAAAGACCTCATTATCAGCTAACCTGCATGTCTCTGAATCACATTTTCTACCACAATTTGCAGATCATTGCTGACCTACATGTCAAGATAGTAACCTGAAGCTCATGTTAGCAGTGACATTCCCCAGTCTCTCTCTCTCTCTCTCACACACACACACGCACACACACACACACACACACACACACACACACACACACACACACACACACACACACACACACACACACACACACATACCACAGTCTCTGTACCTGTCTCTACCCTATCTGCCCTGCCATAGTTCACCCAACCCATAATAGTTAGACTGTCATTATGGCACTTAACTGTTAGGCCCCAGTGGTCTAGTGTAGTCCTATACTGCTGAAAGTGTCAGTATTACATTTTATTCCATGAGCCATCCCTGGTGTCTAATAGCTCCCTCACCCCCTAATTCAAGATATGATGTTGCTGCTGTTATAGCACTTCACTTTTTATAAACAAAAGTGTAGCGATACTAAAAAAAAAAAATATTAACCAACCATGGGGACAGTAAAGTCTGGGTCTTGTGCTCAATGCTCCTTTATTTTAGAAGTTGAAAGTTTAACATTAGAAAATGACAAATTCAAAAGTTTCCTTTGTAAGAGGGAACTGCCAATCAAATTGTATTGTGTACCTGGCTAAATGCTCAAGCTGCCTAGAATTTTATGTAGGCAAAGCAGAAAGATGCCTAAGAAAGACAATATATGAGTATATATATATATATATATATATATATATATATATATATATATATATATAATTTGTAGGCAAAATGAGAATAATGCTTTATATAAGCATTCAAGAGGTTGCACAAACTTTACAAACTTTCATTCTGGCACTTTTGAACAAATCAAGGGCAACCCCAGAGAAGGTGACTTGAAAAACAAATTAGAAGAAAGGGAAGTGACATGGCGGCTTAGGCGTCATGCACTGCAATTTTCAGGTATTAATGAAAACACTTCACTACAACCACTATTAAATTTCAGATCTTGTATTATTTAATACTTTTGAAGTTTTAATGCTGGTGAATTCACCATTGTAAGTGTTATTTGATACTAGGGACATGGCATATATATTTTATTTCATTTTGATTTTTATTAAGTATTTTTAATTGTATTTTGTAATTCTTGTACTAGTTCTTTAAGAATGATTGGCTTTTAATTAATTAATTAATTAATTCATTAATTAATTAATTAATTAATCAATTAATTAGAGGCACACAGTGGTATAAATAGATGTAGTTCTTTATAGGCAATGATTCTGATGAAGTCCTATGATTTACAAGATGAAAGCACTTACTCTATGTTTTTTCAAATAATTTTTTTACCTATTAAAGTGCTTCTAGTTGTTGAATCATAAAGTCTGGTGTCTTCATTTATTATGTTATCCTTGCTGTCCAGTGTTTCCCCCACCCCAATCCTTGTACTGCCATTGGTGCCATTATAGCAATTTAAGAGTATTCCCTGGCGTCTAGTGCATCCCCCCACCCCCAATCCATGTTTTGCTGTCAGTGCCATTATGGGACTTTAAGAGTATTGCTTGGTGTCTAATGGTTCCCCCACAACATTCATGTTATGCAGTTTGACTATGTTCAGTATCGCAATATGGTAGGAATAGCCATACTGATCTGCATGGCTGAGTGATTTCTGGAATCACTTGGCAGTGTAGGTGACTTTCTAAAAGCAGTTCTGGGAAGGGAACACATGACAAATTAGCAAATGCATACCCCCAGAATGCCTGATTAGCATTCAGCACAGCTGTGTGACCAGCCCTTCATGGTGCTGTACATCTTCATTTACAGGACAATGCAGCACTGTTTTAAGGTGGCTGCTAAATTAGGGAAAGGTACTGCAACATGTATACAGAGATGTACATGTCACATTACCTTAATGAATCCTGTGCATGCAGTGCTAAAGCACTACTATCAAATTAAAGTTTACTACTTGGCGAGTCATTGCAAAACCATAGTTGTGTCTTATAAAAATTGCTTCAGACATCATGTTACAAATGGATATTGCGTGTCTAAATAGAAAATAGCTCTGCTTTGTATGTTTATATAAAACATTCCTTAACTAAAGGAAAATTTAAAAACATAGAACAATCTATCTTTATTTTGTCTTTAATTTTCTTACAATTTCTGTAATAATGTATTGTTGTGAAAAAAAGGCTGTGTTACATCATAAAAAGCATACTTAAAAGTGATAAAAAGCCTTCTAAAAGTGTAATCATCAAAGATGTCATTCAAGTGACAAAAATAAATGAAAACATTATTTTCTGTCAATTTAAAATACATAAATTATAATTAAAAAATCCAAAATATGACACCCTAACAAAAAAGTACTAATTTTCTTTGGATTTACATTAGTCTTCATAGACAGCCATTTTAAAAATTGCTTTTACAATGACTCAATAAACTGCTTATTCTATTCTAAATAATACATTTATTGACACAACATAATTTTATGTCTCAATAAAATTTCCTTAAAACAACATTCTAAACATTTACAGAACTCTGAGACAAAGAAGACATAAACTGCAAAGCTGGTATAAAGAAGGCAAAAGCTGTCACTAAGTGCCATCTCAGAAAAAAAAGTAAGATTTCTGGGCTGGACTGAAAGAACTGAGGAGAAGGTAAGGGTGTCTCAAACTAACATTTTGCATGCAAGGCTTATAATGAGCCACATCTTGTATGTCCACAGATGGCTAAATAAATGAAGATTTTGAGGGGATAAGCCTTGAGGGTGTGGTTCTTTCTTCTCCATTTCAACAGTGTAGCATAAAGACAGGATGAGCTTTAGATTATTGGGGTATCCAGCAGAAGTTGCAGTTGGATGCCATGTGAGCAGAGTATTTGCCCTCAGCACTGCTGAATTGGATTCAGTTTACAACCCAGGTGCTGGATGGACAGCCAGAGGAGAAGCAGAGGAGTAAGCCATGACTAGCTCACCATTCCTACATAGTGAGTAATGAAATGTCTGTTGCCACAGTATCCAGTTGGGATACCTGAGAGAGAATGACTGAGCCTCCAGAATCATTTTGCGATTGTATACAGGAATGTGTGCATTCATGACAAGTAATAAATTGTGCTTAAAACAGGTTGGCCCTGTGAAGACCAACTCTGTGAATAACCGTTTGGAAGAGGTAGAATATTCAGACTGGAAATATCCCATTATTCAAAATATATTTTTTTTCTATAAAGCTCTCTCTCTCTGCACATCCCATGAGAGGTGAGAGCTATGCCCTCTCACCTCAGTTAAATATATTCAACTCTGAGATCAAATTATCTTGAAGAAAAAGCTGAAATGACTTCAGAGGAATGTTGTTTTAGACCTTCTGCCTCATACGAATGGTCTTTGCAGAGTCAGACTTTTCACAACCATATGACACCCAGCTGGGCCAGTGGCTGCAGGGTGTAGTTACATTGAGAAGAGCAAAGAGAAAACTCTCTCCTGTCAATGTGATGCCCCTTAGGAACCCACCATTCAAATATCACTGCATAGGTAATGAATGGGCTGTCATAAGCAATACACAAAAAGAAGTATCTTTGGAGAACTGAGGTCGGTAGGGATGCAGGGAAGATCTCAGGAAAAAAATTAAGATCCACCCCACAGATTAACATTTTAAGGACATTAACAAGACCAACAATTTACAAGTTATCCCACAGCAGGATTAAACAAAGTCACAGAGGGCTTCAGTGGGATGAACAGAGTCGGAAGAGCTCATCAAGGTTAGCGGTTTGTAAATCCACAGAGATTTGAAGGATTTACAAAGTTACAGATCCAGTAGCTCCTAACTGGATTAATAGTATTGAAAGCAAAATTTAGTTCAATCAGGAACTGACAGTAAACAGGATAAAAGGAATCAGTAGCCACTTAGCAGGATTACCAGATTACCAGACTCAAGGGACCCTAATGAAATTGAAACAATATGCAGGTCAAAGCTGGACTAAGAGTTACAGCCCCTCAGTAGGATTACAGGAGCCAGGGAATCTACTTCAGGATTTTAGAAGTCCAGGTGTGCTATCAACTTTGTCAGAGTCAGGGGCACACAGCAGAATTAATGAACAGAAGGGCTTTGTTTGGATTAGGGGGTTTCAGATGAGATAACAGTCAATGGGTCCCTAAAAGAATGATGGAATTCATTAGGCCCACAGCAGGATTAAATTAATAAAAAGAACAGTTTCCTTTCATCAATATCTGAATTAGGGATCTTAGCAGTTAAGAGTCAGTGGAGTCCTAACAGAATTACAGGAGTCATAGGACCCACTGTAGGACTGTGTAAATCGGGGACATCAACAGTGTCAAGAGATTCACAGCCGATTTAATGTATTATTAAGCCCCACTTTTAATTATCACCCCAAAACAGACTTTAGCTTGTATAAATGCTCACAATCCAGATTTAATTTACAGCACAACAAGAACAGCATCCTCTTACAGCCATCATTAAAATTGTCTTAGCTATTAACAGGCAGCAGTTAGGGTTGCAGAACTATTTCTTCCTTTGACAAATTGTTTAAACAAACATATCAAATAGCTCTGCCTACAGCAACCACTAGAGAGCACAGGTTTCCTGGTGCATAAAACTGGAGGTGATTGTTAGGAACACTGGACCATGTTAGGACCTTAACCTAAATAAAAAACCTCACACTAGCAGCATAATTACTGCTTAGCATTTGCTAGTCTGTTGGAGAACTGCATACAGATGGTAATGCATTTATTTAACTGCCTCGAGTAAAATCATTCAGTAACTGTGTCAGTTTAAGTTAATACTGATAGTACTTACTGTTTATTAATTTAATTAACATTTAATACTAATGTACAGCTTCTTTAAAATGTGTTTCAGTTAGTACTTTATGTAAGAAGAGGCAGGCACCCTCATTATCTCCTCCTTAAGAACTAAGTAGAGGTCAAAGGAGTGCTAGTCTCCCTTAAAAGTGGCATTATTGGAATGCAGTTTGCATATGGTGATGATCAGGATGCACTGGGAAGCATGTGGTACTTTTGTATGCACTGCATTCATACAGAGCATGTGTATTCAGTCTAGTCTTCTTAACAATTGTTAAATAAACTTGCAATGGTTAAAAGGCTCAGAGCTAAGCTAATAATCTTTTATGTCTGCAGTAGACACCAATCAGGTTAAACAGGGTTAGTCAAAATGTGACATATACATTTACAGGTTCAAACAGCACTCCAATTACAGATTTTAGATATCAGGGTTCAACACACCGCACAACCTCCCTGCGCAAGTAATCTGGACCAAGCCAAAAATAACAGAGGGGACAAAGGCCCAAAAATAGGAACAAATTTTAAATTTTGCTCTTAAAATTTAGAAAGATGATAGAATAAAAGGTTTTGCATTAGAATACATTTTCTGAAAGATGTGAAGTCTGAAACTCCAATGTCTGTCATTATTTAGTGACTTCAATCCTCAATGATTTGCCAGAAAACCACAAATTTTATGAGGAACAAAGCAAAATATCAGGCAAAAATATTTGAACAGTTGGGAGCTATGGGATAGAAAGATGGTGATCATTTTTTTTTTTTAACTAGGTGAGTGAAATTGTCTTCACCAGAACCACTTTTTCCACGTCCTTGGTGACAAGCATGTGGATAAATTCACTACGTATAGACTAAGCAGAATAGCCAGTCGGACAGGGTTTTTTGTCTGACAGGAAAAATCTGGAGTACAAAGCAGAAAATCATGCATATGCATGAAAAACATATAAAATGTTACATTCACTGTTCAGAGATCGCAAATGAGCCCAGACCTTGTAACCATGAGCTTTGAATCATAGGGCTGCAGTCTACACTCAGAAATTCCACTGGTATAACCTACAGAGGCAAATGAATAAAAATAAAAAGGACGCAATGCATAAAACTGAAAAATATCAACAAGCTAATAAAGTGGTGAAATATAATTATGTAGACAAAATTAAATATTTCAGGGCGGCTGTGGTGGTGCACCAGTTAGCGTTGCTGTCTCACAGCAAGAGGTTCTCCGGTTCGATCCTCAGCTGGGGTGCCTTCTGTGCAGAGTCTGCATGTCCTCCCTGTGGTCGCGTGGGTTTCCTTCCAAAGACATGGTGGATTGGACACTCTAAATTGGTCCTAGGTATGAGTGTGTGCCTTCTGTGGAAGGTTGGGCACCAGGCTGGCAACTTGACACTGCAAAACTCCACTGCTAATTATGAGTGGACAGGTGATCTGCTGTAGTGATCCCTAACTGGGAAAAGCTGAAAGAAGACAAAATGAAATATTTCATTCAGGATAAACTGGTAGTAGTCTTATACTTGCAATGCACAGGCAAACAGGAAGGAGAAGGCTGCTATGACAGATTGCTGAAAACAATTGCAATGATATTACTGAGAAAGAAAGGCTTTCAATATCACCTAAGACATTACTTGTGGGGTTTTACTCCTTTTTCATTCTATACAAGTGAAACAACAGTGGGTTTGGATTTACTTTGGTCTCATGTCAAAGGTACATATGAATATATAAATATGTTGTTCCCTGTAGATCTTGGCTCAGTAGCTCTGCCCAATCTGTACTTTTGGGAAAGCACAACAGTATCAAAATGCACTATATCAGTCATGTGACAACTAGGTTTATTAGATGGCACCTTCATTCAAAATATTAATGACTATATCAGTTTTCTAGATATGGAGCATGTCTGCTTTATTATTCATTATCGAAAAAGTGGCTAAACAAGCAATTGACAATGTACGAACCAGCTTAGGTTTCTTCAAGCACGGTGTCAGCCATTAGAGCCATTATAGACTTAATGTTTTATGCATATATTAACCTGTGTATGTCCCTGTGACACAACTGATATCACCAAAGTTTCATATATGAACCAGACAAAAAGCGCCTCAGTGTTTGAAAAAAAAACACATAAAAAGCTCCTCAATAAAACTTAAAGTGCCTGTGATAAAGTCTGGTTTGTGTTAATATAGGAAACCTGTTGTTTAACTTGTTTAATTGAATGGCTTTTTATAATAAAATATTTAAATCAGTTCCACATCTTAGGTTATTAGCAAAGTGGAATTTTCCTGGGAGGACTATCAACTGTGCACCTTAAAGTTTCACATACGCACTAGGACCTGTGATCTTGTGTTTTTCCAGCTCCAGACACCTATCCCATTGACCTTTAGTAAACTTCCATTATATACACTTGCATCAACTTCAACAATTCTTCCTGTTGCAAGAAAACCGATTACTAAATGAAAATCGCTATTCCAATACCAGCTGTGTTCAGCGCAGAACTTGTATTCTCTTAATTCTTTTTTCTTTTTTTTTCACTTAAAGGCCTCCTGAGAGCCAGGCCCCAAGCTGAATAAGGTGCTTTTGTTTGTTAGGTGAATAATGTTGAATAGGGGTAGCATTCAGGGGATGAAGGTCATACATTGTCTCTGATTAGCTATTCACTTCATTTCCTGAAAAATAATCACATAACAACAGGACCTCAAAAAATAGCTTTTGACAATTGGTTTGAAGGGAATACATGCACACGCAGGCAAACCGTATACATCACACCGTATAAGGAGCAAGACTCCACATAATGGAGTACCAGATTTCATATGGCTGATACCAGTAACCTTCCCATGAAATATATGTCCTGAAGCACATTTTGAAACCAGTATTCTGACATCTCTTTGAAAAACCTAGTTTACACTTGATTCTGTGCAGACAGTGCATACTAGAGAAGTCTCATTCTGTTTTGATTCTAGTATGAACCCATAAAGGGATCAGAAAAGTACAAAGGACTGTAACATTTACTGCTCAAAAAACAGACACATCATATCTCAGCACAAAGGTATTTTCTTAGTCAGTTAATTTGCAGTGATTTTTAAAGGGGTATATTCTACTGTACCCAATGCCTTTTTTTCCTGGGAAACCCCTGTAATACAGCTCGAACAGCAGAAGGCATTACACACTGAACAGACGTTATACAAGTCATTATAACCTAGGTGCAGGTAATTTACAAATAGACAGTAAATAGAAGAGTAATTAATGCAAACCATAAAAAAATACTGTTACTGTCGATCTTGGACAAACTTTGCGACTATTTTACTTAACATTGGCAGGACAGGAAGCATATTTTATCTGCAATTCTTTTTTCTTAACTGTCTTCCTCTTTGGAATAGTTCTTTACTCTTGAACTCTGTGTGGCTTATTTTCTGTTGGCCCCACTTCCACTTTTACTGAAATTATTTATTTATTTATATCTGTATGCATTTTTGTTGACTGGATAAGAGCACCGATCCAACAGGCCCCTTTTGTTCATGATCTGCATTTACAGTGAAATGGGAAAATGTGTCAAGGACACTGAGAAAACTTCACTACTGATAATTAATGTATTTATTTGTTATGTGGTAAGGCCCACTAAA
Source organism: Protopterus annectens (assembly GCF_019279795.1). NCBI lineage: Eukaryota > Metazoa > Chordata > Ceratodontiformes > Protopteridae > Protopterus > Protopterus annectens. The sequence continues at coordinate 1,436,523,051 of NC_056743.1, read as the reverse complement.
TACAAATACCTCTTTTCAGGAATGGCCTAGGGGTATTGTCCTTGCTAAGTCAGAGTAAAGGAAAAAGGAAAATTTGTTTGTTGTAATACTTTTCCTTTTTCTCTGAATTTGCTTGACCTTGAAGGTTGCATATTAAGAGACTGGGAGTGTAGGGAGGAGCCCCCCATATCTGGAGGGCACAAGGGGGGGGGCTGAAGTTACCCTGCAAAAATAGTGATTAAGTTTTTAAAATATATTTGCCCAAAATTTTAATTGGATTTTTGATTTTTTTATATATGATGAGTCCTATCATAGTTCACTTTGACATTCTGTTATAAACACTGCTTGCTTCAGTTTGAAACCTTCCACTGCCACTACAAGTGGATATCCTGACCCTGGATGATTAGAAAAACTTCTCTGCCACCCAGTGGATCTCAGTACAGAATATGATCCATTTAAGTTTGGGAAACCATAGGTAGTATACTGATAGTTACTCAGATTAGTTCAAATATACCTTACATTCTCTTCCTTCTTTATGAATCATGCAGACATAACCTGATTTCAGTCAGTTCATGCACAGATTACTACAAGTCATTGCCGGTCACCTGCCACTGCCATCCTCTGATGAAGTCCCAGGACGTAGGGATGAAAGTGCTTAATACTGGATTATTAAATAAAGGCTGGTTTTATTTTTCAAGCCCTCGGTATAGTGTGTTTCATTTTTGGTTTATTCACTGTCATCCTCTTCTTCATCTCCAAGGACCATTCATATATGGTATCTGTCTTAAATTTGTATGTGCCAGACTCTAGACCCTGTTATCTTATGCCCACTCATTGTCCTTATGTGACCAACTGCATGTCATAACTAAAATTTTCAAAACAAAATATTGGTCTTGACACAGCAGACAATCTGTCAGTGATCCTGTAAAATATTCTTCCTGCTTAACTAAATTAAAATTAAGGCTTAACTGAAACTTCCAGCATATTGATTATGCATAAACCTGGTAATCTATGCCCACAGGCACAAGATGCCAAAATGTCTCCACCAAAATACAACAGTAGAACAAAACACAACTGAGAGAGCATAAAATACTTGTTTATAAAAGGTAAGTCAAACTTTTAAAACAAGGTCAATGTGTGATAATAATAATAATAATAATAATAATAATAATAATAATAATAATAAGTACAAACTGACCAGGAAGTGAGATTTACACATTTTTACAATATTTACCTTTAAGGTTAAAACCCAAGCTGGGAAACCATGTATTTTCCTCTGATTTGTGTGTGTTCTGTGACAATGCTCTAGGATATTATATTGTTCTTTGAGATTTGCAAATGTGAGTTGTTTATGGGTTTTTCTTTCTTTGTGGCATTATGTCAGTTGGCTCTACAAAAAGTCATACCATATGAGGTATTGTTACACTGCTTAATAATCCACTCTATATTATATTACTTGAAAGGATAAATAATCACTGAAGATGTTAACGATTCTCAAGCAAATTATTCGTAATTTGAAAATAATAAGAGACTGTACTGTCAACTAATGATTTTAAGAAATTATACAGAAACAGCATATAAAATTGCTTTTCCATATCAGTACACTTTAAGTTCTAAGGGGATGTCACTTTATATTTAAATATACCATAGATGTAGGAGTGACAGTGGATTGCTGATGCAAGTTTGTTTCATAGCACATTAGTGTTTCAGCATATCCAGCCAGAGTTCTGCTCTGCTAATATTGTGGGATTATCTACTTTCTAGAGTGAAGCAGCTTCTGTGTTATACTATAGAAATTCAGCTTAAATCAATGTGCTTGTCATGGTTATTCGCACAATTATCAAATAGAGGTGAATTACAAATCCATGCATAAACCTGATGGATTTGCTTTTAGTGAAGTCACATTTGACAACAAAATGTTCTTGCTGCTATACTGAAACATAATAAAATAAAAGCCTTAGAAATAAACCAGGGATGTATTTCTACTCCACTCTGCTAGCAAAGGATAGCCCTTGCATCTACACATCTTATGAAAAATGTAAAATTATTAATGAAAACTAAAGCAAAAGGATCAGCCACCAATAGGTGAAGGTGATTTTTTTTATATAACCTTCGTAGTGCCCACTGAATTCTTTAGGATTATGGTAAACATCTTGGGGCTTACAACCTCATTCATTCATATTTCTAATCCTGCCAGGCCTGCCGAGAGTATCCCCCTTACTGGCAATGCCTGTATCTTGGATACTTGTGCTTTTTCTAATTGAATTGCCTAATGAGCCCCCATGGGTCTTCATGTTACTGCTGAGCTAATTATGACTCTGGCATGAACCAAATTAGCAGGGAATGAAAAAAAATGGAAGTCATGTCTGTGTTTGTAACTGCCCTTTCACTACGAATGACAGAAGCAGAGACAGAGCAGATGTCACATTTTTACGGCAGTCCACTTAAAAATCAGAGAGCAGCTCAGATGCTGTTTCAATGTGCTCACAGGAACATCTGTTGAAAAGGCAGAGGCCATATTTAATAAATGTTAATTAGCATCATTAAATCCTTCCACTCACTAATTGTTTCTGTGTTTGATCTTTTATTCTGACCAGATTAACCCAATGGGATGGTGTATGAAAGAAGGGAGACAGTAGTGCCTGGGACTTTATTCCTTAACATTTTCAAGTAAGGAAATATATTCTGATGTAGAGCAATGCAATCATATTATCTTGTATAAGTGACCTGCTGTGCTGGACTATGCAGTCAGGTACAGCTTGGCCAAATCATAGGCTGCTTTCTATGTATGGCTCTCAGCATTTTTATTCAGTACAAGTGGGATGGCATGCTTTCCAGTCACTAAGACCCACTGACCAGTGTGTCATATCCAGTGCATATTTCAGCAACTAATGATGTTCACTGTACTAGTAACAGTTCTGCCCTGCTCCCTGTAACTGCATTTTAGAGTGACCATTAGATCATGTATGTCACGCCCTTCTCACATAACTTTCACTTTCTTTTAGCAAATTTCGGATCATTCAAAATAATAAAATGATTGATTTTAACAGGATCTAGAATATTTTTATATGCCAAATCTCATCTATTGTTATGTAACTATGGCTGGTAACAAACCCCCTGCTCATGCTCTTTTTCTGTTTAGATGCTTCTTCATTCTTTGTCTCAGAGGAATGTATCAACAGTCCTTTTCTTATTCAAGCTCTCTCTAATTCCATGTAGCCTCTATTATTTTCCCCATCTTCAAAACCACTGCCATTTTCTCTGATAGTCTGCCTCAGGCACCCACCACTTTTTGAGTGAAATAGTATCATCCCCTTGTGTCCCTAATGAACTATTTATTTTATTTTTATTTATTTAACATTTGGTTACCGGGAAATTCTGTCTGGGACAGAGCCCATTTTCGGGGGCAGCCCAGGGAGAAATGCTCCAGACGCATGTCTTTGGAATGTGGGAGGAAACCATAGCATCCAGAGGAAACCCACATGAATGTAGGGAGGACATGCAGACTCTTCACAGAAGGCACTCCCAGCCAAGAATCAAATCGGAGAACCTGTTCTTGTGAGACAACAATGCTAACCGCTGCACCACTGTGTCTCCTTAGAGCTGCACTCATTTTCTTTTTATGTGAGTCTATCCCTAAATTTCATATCTCAGTCTTATATAACTGTTTTCATCCCCATTGCCAGTTTATTTGTCCTTTAGTGAACTCACGCACAAATTCATCCTGGAAGGTAGGGTCTACCATATTAGCGATATTGTGAGTGGAGCTTAAGCACAGAGTAATACAAATAGAAAAATAAACATTTATTAGTAACAAATTTCCACTTGGATTGTATGCAGAATAAAGAAAGAGCAGTGTCTGATGAGCACAACAAGGAGGTATTGAAAGTAAGACATGTTACATCTGACGACATATTTCACAAAGTGAATGAAGAGTTTTAGTTTAGGCTACCACACATTTTGACCTGAATCTGAGAAAATATAGCTTTCACATTAAGCAGTATTTTGCTGAAATTATTACAAGTCTGTTTGACCAAGTCCACAGAAAACCAAAATGGTGTCTTAAATGGATTGGTTCCAAGCAGTTCCACTGGGAAGCAGAGAAAAACTCCTAAATTCTTCATGAATAGAACATTTATCCTTAATTTCGACAATGTAAAATATTTTAATCAGCTCCAAAAAGCATATCATCATAACGTTTTTATGATGTTACATCATGAATATAAGCAGTTGCATTTTTTATGACTGGTATGACAGATAATTTCACAAAGTAAAAAATCTTATTCAGAAAGATGGAAAAAAAAGACAGTTTACTTTGGGTTTAATATCTGTGACACAATCAGGTATATACATTTTAATTGAATCTGTTGAATATTGGAAGACTCAAAAGACTAAATTCACCATCCAAAGTGAACACAGTTGATTAACTTTTTATATGCTATCTCCCTAGTAACCACTATCAATCACTCTGTTCATCTAGACAGGCTGTCATCTAGGCAGCCATAAAGGGTGTTTGATCCTATGCTCGCACAACACTGTATGTTACAAGTCCAGAGGCGTCTTTATCCAAATGCTTGGAATCACCCCTTCAGACCAGACCACCTACTTTTAAGGGAGGACCCTAAAAACCCCAGACTGGGGAATTACCCATTGCATCTACCAGCAGTGAGGTGTGGTGTTTGCATTTTTCTCCATAACTCCCTGATCCCCAAAACTGTTCCAGTGCATAGCCTGCAGTAGTGGTCTCCAGAGCATCTGCAGTGCTGCACATCTCTGGCTCCTGTTACATCTCTTCTGCTGCTTTGGAGACATGCATGAAATAGACTGGTAGCTGATTACAAAACTTCTGACAGCCAGTTTCTGTCTGGTCTTCTAAAGATTGGCATTGCAACCTCCCTGTCCAAGGGTAAGTGAGATGAAATCAGCCCCTTGCACCAGTCCCCCTGCTACTTGGTAATAAGACAACTGGGCCACAGTCAGGGCTTCATCCTTCACTGCACCTTGAAGCTGGATGACAGCACCCTCACTTTGACATTGTTCAGAATTTCATCTAAAAACTTTAGTAGAATAGTATTGTGTTGCTACATCATTGCACTGGCTATGCAGTCTCCATTTTAGCACCTAAACTATGGGACTCAGAAGCATAGTTGCTTCAACCAGCATCCTTGGCCAGTACTATGAACCAGTGCCCTACCACCTCAGCTCTTCAAGTGAAGAATAAAAAACAAAAGCACTTCTCTGTAGTAAGCCAATCTCTACATTGTTATATATATTACAGTTAGATCTATGCCACCCCAGGTCTTCAACTGAAAAGTGGAAGAAAAAAAAAAGTTGTTCCTTCTGTGACACCCCACCACTGGTCCAGTAATCAAGGAGCCTCAATCCTCATCACTGGCTCCAGTGGGGGACGTACATTGGGAGGATGACAAGTACATACACAATATTTCCAGATGCAGCTCTCTGCATCAAGTACAATTTCCCCTTAAGAGCACACAGAGACCATAGTCAGTCCAGAGCTGGTTTCTTCCTCTTTCTCCAGATCTCCAATAGGATTCCCCACTGGCACAGCTATGGAGTTGAGATCTCAGCTGAGTGGATAGGCCAAGACCTCCAGCAACCTCTCTGTCCAACCAGTGCTTCATGTCCCTGCCCAAGTAGCTAACACACACACACACACACACACACACACACACACACACACACACACACACACACACACACACACACACACACACACACACACACACATTTACACACACACACACACACACACACACACACACACACACACACACACACACACACACACACACACACACACACACACACACACACACACACACACACACACATACACACACACACACACACACACACACACACACACCTGGGAAAGGTTGGCACAGGTTTACTAGCTGTGACACCATTTTCCCAGACTATAAGGTAGTTATCACTGCCACCAGCCAGCTCCTTATCAGCTACTTTAAGGCCCTTAACAAAGGGTGTCTGATCTTACTGTGTAATGTTACTATTAATACAAATGGTAGTTTGACCAACAGCAAGGCTATTAGGAGTGGCCCACAGTGTCACCAAATAAATATGCATGTACTCTCAGATTGTAAATATCTCTAGACAGATCAGTCACAATGAAAGGTTTAAATATATTTAATAATAAATATTAAAAGAACAAGAAAATACTCAATATATATTTACAGTGACGGCAGAGCTCAAAATCACAGGAAATATTTAAAACAACATTGCAGGACAGTCTCAAATAAATAAAGAAAAACATCTAAATTAAGCTTTGCTATTTTCCTGACTATATCTAAGTGAATTACTATAACCTAGAAACTTGCTTCAGAGCAAGTCAAATGTATGAGCGGATCTCGATGTCAGGTCCAAGACAGAATACAGAATGCTCTCTCTCAGAGAGTTCCTAAATTAATACCTCAAATATTACTGCTGGGATAGCTTGCAAAATGACATAATTTCTTGTCATCTGACTCCATCACAGGTAAAACCCCCACTGCAGAAAGCTAGCAGTATTTAGCATCCACCTGTGAAAATACATAGAAGAGGGCTTTTCCTCAGTTCTTTGGCAAATGGTAAAAGTCATAAAACAATAAAACACTTCCAAGACAATACAGAAAGCTCTTAGGTTTAGACATTGTGTCTCCTTGCTGCAATGAAACTAAAAGACCACATCTTTTTTATGGCCTAGTCATAAAGTAATTTAATTTCAGCTATTTTTTTGAAGTTTTGCAAGTTAACCTCCTGTATTCCAGTTTCCTCTATTAAAATATATACATTTAAATAGTTACACTAGTGTATGTACATTTCTGCTCTATTCCAGTAGGGTAAACTGTGGATACATTTCAAACAGCACTTTGTAAAATACCTCTTTCAGCACACGTCTGTACAAACCATCTTACATGACCTATAGTTTTAATACATTTTTAACACAAGGATATGAATCATGTTGATATTCACAAATGACATATAATTATTTACAAAATTCCAAATAGCTGGACTGGCAGTATCTCCTTTTGTAACACCTTTTACTGGCGCACACACAGACACACACACAGACACACACACAGACACACACACACACACACACAGACACACACACACACACACACACACACACACACACACACACACACACACACACACACACACACACACACACACACACACACACACACACACACACACACAGCGCCTCAGCCATTCAGGTCCCATTTTTGCGCCCTCCCACCAACCCTCCTTCAGCATATTTTATTAAAAAGAAAATCTTTTAAAATGTAGCAAACTGTTTTGCTATAAATGTAGCAAACGGTTGCTGTAGTTTATTCCTTACCTGCATGGAGCACTATTGTATTTATGTTTTAGTTTAACAAAAAAAACTTTCTTCTTTTTAAACTGTAGCAAACAGTTGCTACAGTTGCCACAGTTTATACCCTGCCTGCACTGAGCAATACAGTGCTCAGTTTTTTTTTTTTTTTGACAATCACCTTTATTGAATTATCACCATTATAACCACACTGATGCAATCCTAGTTGCAAGCATTTTACATAACAAACGATAGTGACACACACCCAGTTGCAAAAATTATCCATCACTTATAATCTACCCAATCTTTCTCACTCAAACATTACATAGCTCATTTAAGTCCTGCCACCTTTTAAACCTCATTCCTCCCTTGTATGACTTAATCCCATAATTCCCATTTTCTCCTATGTAGTTTGCTCCTACCTTTCGCTAAAGATCTCAATTCCTGTTGTTTTATCTCTGTTAGTATAGTCACTACATCCAGTATAGCTAGTTTAGATTATGATTTCCATTTTCTAGTAATTGCTTTTTTGGCAGCCACCATTATTAGACACAGCAAGGCCTTACCATGACTAGGCAATTCCGATTCTGTATCATAGCTCATAATAATCATTTTCCTCGTCAGACCAATCTGCCCACCCAGCATCTCTGACAGTGCATCCCTCAGGGAATCCTTAAAGTCTATGAACCACAGCACAAGTTAAAACCAAGAAACATTTGTAGCTTGTAAAAAGTTTAATAAAACTACATATACAAGACTTAACGTACAAACGTGCAGAGCATACAGCTTTCGGGTACAAACTTTCTTCAGTGCAAAAACATATATGTGCTTTAACAGCAGTTTTATATCAAAAGACAGTGATCACATGACATTCATAGCCAATAAAAATTGGACAAATTAAAACTCTTTCATCATGTAACAATTATATAACTTCCTAAAAACATACAAATTACCTATGCAGCATCTATAAGTATATATACACATGTGAATATATATACACAGAATAAATGTAAACAACACTGTCATCTCTTTAATTGCATTTGCTTCTTAATGAATACTGGCTTAATACTAACTGCTGTGTTTAATCCTGGGTGACTATCAGCCCAAAGACTTATTCTCCATGCATACTCTCTCAATTCCAATAAATTATTTAATTCACCCCCACCCACAAAGCTATGTTCATGGCCATCTTTAACGATATGCTTGGCTAATGCATTTGACTTAAATAGGTAATTTGTATGTTTTTAGGAAGTTATATAATTGTTACATGATGAAAGAGTTTTATGAGCGTTTCTTGGTTTGAACTTGTGCTGTGGTTCGTGGAATTAATATTAGATCTTGTTTACTGCAGGAACTTGTCCTTTTGCTTGTTTGGACTGTAATCCTTAAAGTCCACCAGCTCACTGCACTACGAGAAAATATGTTCCCAATTACCTCTTTCTTTGCCTTCACACCTCCAACATTTGGGTCTGCCTTTGGAAAAAATTCTCTGTCATCTACTTGGGGTATAAAAATATCTATGTAAACATTTCCAGGCAAAAATCCTAAATATTCTATATTTTGTTTCAATATTTGGGAGACATACATATATCCTCCCATTGATTCTTTGTGAATTCCTTATCCAATATCTCTTCCCAATACTTTCTAACCTCCTCTGATTGATTTTTATAGTTATCATGCAATATTTTATATGCTGTACTTATTATTATTTTTTTAATGGCAGCTTCTGTTCTAGATTCTAGTAAAAACTCTACCAGTGCTGGTCTTTCATTTAGGACCCCCTGCCCATTTCTTTCTCTTTGCCTATACTCTGGTATCAATCCTTGATAGGGAAGGCAATCTCTAACCTGCAGTCCAAATAAATTCTTGGCATCTTCCCATTCTATCATCTTTCCCTCTCTAGTTATTTGCCCCCAATATCTTGGTTCTTTTGCCAGTTTTCATCAATACATTCCAGCCCCCTATTGCTTATTGTCTGTATCCCTAATTGCAGTCATCCCTATCGGCAAAATCTCCTTTCTACAGTACTCAAGTTTTAGTTAAAAGAAAAAAAACATTTTTTTTTACTTTTAAACTGTAGCAAACTGCTTGCTATGGTTTAGACTAAGTGCTCAGATTTGACCACAAATGTAATAATGGCTTTTAAAAGGCATTGCATTAAAGAAAGATTGGGACCAGCTGATTGTTCCTCCCCCCAACACTTTACGCTAGGGACAGTTGCCCCTCTCGTCCCACCCCAGCTATGTTACTATGCTATGATGAGATTCTATTCCTCTCTCAATCTGAGATGTCTAAAAGTACTTGGACTTCAGACAAGAGTTCAAGGACCACCTCTTCACCCAAACAAATTGCAGCTGCACTTACTCAGGTCACTTTACATGAACCCTGCAGGACTCTCACACCCCTTTATGACTATGACAATCTTCCTTATCTCATCTTGCAATCCCCTTGCTTACTGCTTCTCGTTCATTCTACTTCCCTCTTCTCTTTGCATCTCTCTCGCACTTCTTCTGCTTTCTTCTCCTGTTCCCTCTACATGCTTCTCTCACATTTTCTTTGTCTTCTCCCTGTGGTAACCTTTCCTGAAGCTATTCTCACTTGCCTATTCTAATGTATGTGTACTGCTCCACATACTGATATCCCTGTAGCATAAGCTATCTTTGTCATTGCAGCTACATCTTATCCACAAAGCTCTGCAAAGCATAATTCCTTTTTAGATCCATGTTTTGACATTATAAACTGCTTCTTGAACTAAATGTTGTAGCATATTCTTACATCTATAAATATGTACATATTTTCTTTTAGCCTATCCTTCTATCTTTAAATATGTTTTGTTCGTTTCTTATGCAAAAACATAACTGAAAGTGAATTCAAGGAGCAGGGCTTAAAAGTCTCATTGTCAACAGATGAAACTTTCCTTCTTTATTATTGTGTTATTCTGGTCAAAGTAAAACATCTGGGTCAGATAAAGTTGTCTAGTGTTGTGAGTACAAAAACAAAGAATAGACTTTACTGTTTCAAACTGGCCAATACAATAACCAAAGTTTTGGCAAGGTCTGCTTGTGAATAGTTGGTCTTGATAAAATGAATTGTCAGTGTGCAAATGCAAGTACAGAGCATTAATGTTTGCAATGTGGTCAGTCAAAATGATTCACACACTCACACTGAATGATTTGCATGTTTGTAAAGCAAATGATCTGTACAATAGCAGAGACACTGATTCACAATTGATTTGGGTAGAAGCTTCACAGCTTTGTATAGTACAGTCTGTGAATCATCCCTCTCAACCTCCTTGTGCAAGAAATATAGATAAAATCAAAATAATAGGAGCACAAAGGCCCAGAAATAGGGACAGATTTTAACTATTGCTCTTATAAACTTACCCCTGGATTCAGCAAATGGCAGTGCAGGAATAACTTATTTCTGCACGGAAGCGACCGTGGCTGTTCAGCACGGCAGCGCGCCATGCATATGTATGAAGGCGCGCTGCCGTGCTGTAAAATGGGCACAGTTCTGTGTACAAGTGCAGGGGGTATCTGAGAGCAGAGCTCTCTCAATACACACACCCCCTGCACTCCAGAATTGCTATTCGGCAATTTGAAATGAGCGAGAACGCTTGTAACACCCGCAACCTGTCAGGGTAAGAAATCTGGACAAAACCATAAGGGGCAATCATCCCTACAAAGCCATAAAGTTGATAGAATAACAGGTTTAGCATAAGGACATAGCGCACACCTCCCAACCTATCAGAGTAAGGAATCTGGACTAAGCCATAAGGGACAATTGTCCCTACAAAGCTAGATAGTTGATAGAATAACAGGTTCAGCATTAGCATGGCTATTCTGAAGGGTACAAATTAAAAAACACAACAAATAAGTAATTTTTTTTTTACATATGCAATAAAGTTTAAGCGTAGCTAAGCGAGTATGCCCATTGCTTAGCTACACTTAGCCCAGCTAAAATGACAGGATAAGTTAAAAAGCAATAGACATCCAGCATAAGCATAAGTGCAATAGTGCAGCAGTTTGAGCATATACCTTGCATGGAGTCATTCACGATTTGAGCCTCACCAAAGCCATTTCCATTTTGTATGTGTAAACCTTACAATTTACATTTATTTGTATATTTATGTAGGAAGTAACTTATTTTTCTCAACCAGAGTAGTGTATTAGGCCCATATGTGAGGTATCAGTGTAATAAAGTAGTGCAACCCCATATAAACACAAGTGCCCCATACAGTATAGTCACACAAGAATACATTAATCACAGCACATTGGGGGGTGTCAGGGAAGGTAACTAAATCTATATTATGTAATGAATGATGAATCAATCCCATACAGATGGTAGACTATATAATAAAACATAAGCAATGCTAAGCATTGCAGAGCTATGCTGACCGGGTGTAAGCATTGTGTACATATTGCATACTAAGCAATGAATAGCCCAGCTAAATAGATTTGCCCATTGGTAAGCAATGCTGAACCTGCCCCTTTAAGCACTGCCAACCTTAGCTAAGCAGGTTTGCCCATAGCTTAGCTTAGGTCAGCATTTTCAAAACCATCCAATCATGGCAAACGGCAGGAAATCGGCCATATTTAAACCCCGCAGGTGGGAATACAGCTGATAACTGGTTGTAGCTCCCCACTGTAGGCAGTATGGCAGGTGTTGGAGAGGGCATGCGCTTTCAGGAGCAGCGCTGGGGCATACAGGAGTCCAAGATCATGGTAGGACTCCTGGTAAAAAAACATGACGTGAGACTGCTGCAGGACCAGTACAGGGCTCACAATATAAAGTAGAAACCTGGGAAATTCTCACCCATGATATCACCAGTGCCACTGGTATCCCTCGGACTGGTGAGCAGGTCCGGCACCACTATACCGACTTGAAATGGAGGAAGAGGGAGCTCTTGGAACAGTGGGTCCAAGAAGCAAGAGAGAGGGGAGATGTCCCAGCAGTGAGTAAGTATTCATAGCAGTAACTGTTTACGAAAGTCCAGCCTATGTAGGTGATGGATAGGTATGTATACATTTTTCTCTATTTTCATTATAGCTGCAGCTGAGAAGGCTGTGAACCAGGAAGCCCATGCCGGCAGGTTGCAAAGGCTGCGTTGCAAGGCTGGTGAGTAACAATCCTGCTTGTAGTAGTCATACCAAATAAATATAAAGGAGCAAAATGTTGCCTGGCAGTATAAAAATGTGTATGGTTTTTACTGAATAAACCAGGCAATATGACAGTAATAGTCCCATATAAGTCATATTTAAATAAAAGTGTAACTGCCTGGCAATAAAGCTCTAAATCCTGGACTGGCTGTGTTTACTCTGGTATTGTATGGCCTGACATGTTGCATTCACCAAGATCTGATATTTGAATAGTACTGTTGTGTTAACCACTGTTTCTCACACTGTGCTACATAACAAATATGTCTAGGAATGTCTGTATAAGAATGTTGTAATTACAAGGTCAGATTGTACAACCAAGAGAGACTTAGACAGAAAACACAGAGGGAAGAGACAACAGTTTCTAAATAGCTCACTCTGATGAAATACAAATTGTTGTATTTTTAGCAGACACAGCCATGGTTCGAATCCCGGGAGTGGTAGTAAGCTGTATGCATAATTTTAACTAGGAATCTGGGTATATGTGTAGAAACAGTCAGGTAGTGTTAACAAACATTCCCTCCGCAGGTCTACCAGGTAAGAAAAGTAGAATGTAGCTATAAGACAGTTGAAGAATACACTGTGTACAAACATACCACTTCCCAAACCAAAGCCATAGGGTATTGTAATAATACCTGTAGAGTAATGATTAGAGCAATGATCATTAAAGTTGTGAGTACTGCAAAGATATACAAGTTGTTAATTGACATTCCCCCCACCATATCTGCAAAAATAATCTAAACATACAAATCAATGGATATGTTTTACATCAAACCTACTGTTGGGATGTATGTCCTAAATATTGAAATGTGTTTCTATTAATGTTCCATGTTGAAATACTATCATTGTTGGCCTGTTGCTATCAATGTAACCTGCATGCCGTTGTAATGACCACTGTAGTTCCATATATGCATGTGTTCTGTTTGCTATGCAACTGTTCCAAATCTGTTGTTTTGGGTTAATGGGAATATCTATGAATGCTGTTATAAATAATCCTGGATTGTGTTGACTATTACTAATTCACATATGTTCTAAAACTGCAACACCATAGCACATTTGGGAAGGCCGGCTCCAGCAGGCCCACCTCTCCCACCTCATCTGGCCTTGGCACCAGGCCCCAGTACATCTGGGACCCACCCCAGGACCTCCTCATCCACTGGTCCTGCACCACCTTTGGGTGGAACTGCCTCAGGGGATGAGGCTCATCCCCCCTGGGAATGGGAGCAGACAGGATACTGTCACCTGAAGCCAGGTCCAGGGGTAGGTGCATAGCGAGCTCCAAAAGGAGTTTGGAGATCTTCTACACCAGCTTGAGAGCCTCGTGGCACAATTAGAGGGTCATCCTGCCCCTTCTGCTAAGCCCTCAGCACAGCCACCTTCAGAACCATGAAGGTGCAGTGGTGACTGCCCATGGGTGGGAACCTCATTCTCACTGTCTCCATATAGGGGCTCATGGGCTTCCGATTTCCAAACACCCCTCCCCGTCCAAGGTGTTTACCCCCACATGTGTCATATACTGACCCTGTATGCTGTCCTGTCTGTCTTGTCTGTCTACCTACCCAACCTACCTTCCCAAATATACCTACTATCCTTCCCCAACATCCCACTCTCATCTTAAGAAAATAAAAAAGGCCAATATGTTCCCCCAAAAAATTTCACCCTGTACATAGCTGTCCATTTCACACATGTGTCCACTGGACACATGTAATCTGGTCTAATTGGCTTCACAACACATTATTGTTGTCCTCATCCCTCTCTCAGGGGTTTGAGTGTCTAAATATAACCCCAAATTCAGTATATATATGCACAGCTGTTGCTGTAGAAGAAATGGACAGCTATGGACCTCCCCTACACCCGTCCTGCACATTCCTAGCTACTTTTCCTATTGTTTTTCTCTCTGCATGCCCCCTTTTTCACCACTTTCCTATCACCCCTTTTTTCTTTTCTTTTAAGGAAATTAGCATGGGGGTAAGTAGGAGTAAGCTCTTTTAAGCAATAGTAAGCAGGATTAAGCCTGTTTGCACAGTGCTAAGCAATGCCTACACAGATTAAGCACTTTTAAAGCTGTCTGTAAGCATATTTAACCAGAAGTTAGCATTGCTTACTGCCACGCAAACCTGCTTACAACTGCTTAAAAGTGCCTTAATCACTCTGTATTCAACAGCCCTTGGTCTAGCCCGCAACAAAATAATTAGCCATTGTAGTGCATTTGGACATCAGATCCAAACTCTCAACCTCTCACTGCAAAACATCTGACCAAAGGCAGTGTAAATGGGGGTGAAAGGGCCCAAACTAGGGACCTCTTGTAATGATTGCCCTTATACCTTCCTCCACAGCTGAACTGTTCTGCCTTGCAACAAAATAACCAGCCCTTTCAAGCCTTGCACCCACTAATCCATCTGAGCTGTAGATATGTCTGCTGTTTTCTCAAGCACAGTCATTCAACAGTAGGGAAATTGTATATGTATATATATATATATATATATATATATATATATATATATATATATATATATATAAATAAATAACCCCCTATATATATATATATATATATGTGTGTGTGTGTGTGTGTATATATATATATATATATATATATATATATATATATATATATATATATATATATATATGTAAATGGGAGTGAAGGGGCCCAAAACTAGGGACCTCTTGTAATTATAGCCCTTACACAATCCTTCACAGCAGAACTGCTCTGCCTTGCAACAACATAATAAGGCCTGCCAAGTCCTGGACCCAGGGATTTGTAAACTATGATCAAAGCAATGTGCCATTTTACCATTTGAGCCCTACAAAATAGTGATGTCATCCCAAACATATCAGTTAGTTCAGTCATCCAACAGCAGGGAAAGAAGTCTGTAGAATCAGTCAGGTAGTCTATATATATACATGCATATATGTATGGAGATGCATATATGTGGCCAATATATACATGATACCTATATACATAGAGAGATATACATCCACATTCATATATGCATATATGCATACATATAGAAAGGTTAATATATATATATATATATATATATATATATATATATATATATATATATATAAATATATGTATACATAAATATACAGAAATATATGACAGCTACAAAGACATGGCAATCAGAGGGTCATGCTGCTGCACACTGGAATTCTACATCTGGAAACTCACTCACTGGAAGTATTCCTTAAAATGGGGAACAATGACATCTGTGCTGTAACAGAGACCTGGATAAAGGCAGCAGGAAGCACCCCTGCAGTACCAGCCTATACATAATTCCACAACATTTGGCTACAGAACTTGGACCAAAGCTGCAAAGGTGGTGGTATTTTCATATTCATAAAGGATGCACACACCTCCAGAGTGGTAGACTAACATTATGCATTACAGATCTTGCAGGTATAGCTGACATTGGGTAAGACAGTGGTTCAGGTTGTAGCCTGTAATAAGTCCCCATACATTTCCCAAGACTCACACTCCATGTCCATAAACACCCTAGAGAATATTAGTGTCCAACCTAACACTGTCATACTGGTGGACTTCAACTACCCCACCATTAAGTGGGAAGCTACTCATGTACTGATGCACATGCCCATCACATCGACCTGGTCCTTCCTAACATGGGTGACTGTTGCTCTACACCTATAGTCAACACCTCACTTGTTATACCTGAACACAAAGTAATCAACTTTTG
Source organism: Protopterus annectens (assembly GCF_019279795.1). Taxonomy (NCBI): domain Eukaryota; kingdom Metazoa; phylum Chordata; order Ceratodontiformes; family Protopteridae; genus Protopterus; species Protopterus annectens. The sequence goes on along the minus strand of NC_056743.1, from coordinate 1,436,506,882 downwards.
AAATCCACAGCCATCCTACCCCCACTGCACAGGTAACCACCATGAAAACCCTTTCCAAAGCTAACTATGGCCTCAGAAAAGCAGAGGTGGCTAACCTCACATCAGCCATGCAAATGGAGACTAGTTGCATGACAGCTGAATCAAACAACAATGCACTATGAGCACATACACAAATGCATGTATACCGCCTTACCCAATACAACCAGGACCCTCACCTCCAAAAAAGGAAACTATATATATATATATATATACATGTCCCAAAATGTCCATACAAGCAAATGCTGCTGACCACCCACACCTGGGGCAGCATGCACAGTTGAATACAAAACCAGCCATGGCACTCACATCTGCCCCCCCCCCAGTCCAAATAAATGAGTGAACAGTACACTGCTACAAAATCATGATAGGCCATACACAATGGCCAGACATACAACAATCTCTTACCAAAACAAATAAAATGTCTGAACATAGCAAAGATAAATACAACCAGCCAGTAATTCACACATTTTTATTATACTCTGATGTCTTGGCCAAAGCCTTCAAGGAGTAAACATCACCAAAAATGCATGCCTTAATCCCAAGAAGTAATTAAGACCTAACTACATAATTGAATACACAGCCTCCAATTACACTCATCATTTAACCCCTGATGGGATAAAATTTCACAGTTAATATTAATACATTTAAGCCTGTATATAATGATTGTCCTTTTATGAATGTTTCATCACACTGAGGAACAGACATTTTCAGAAACACAACCTTAAGACCCACTACTGTCCCCATGGTGTGATTTATTCAAATGTACAGCTATAGAATTGACATATTTCTTATCAGTAACATGTCTGACATGTTCTAACAGCCTAGTTTTAAAACATGTGTTACTGTCCCCCACATAAAATATGTTACAAGGCCATCCAAGAGCATTCCCTATACACATACCTCTTGAATGTACAGACTTCAACATGTTTCCCAGCCTTTCCCCTCAGCAGGTATTATAGCACTAAATAATGATAGACCAGTATACCTAACATCCTACTACTGTATGACATCTGGACACAGCCTGACATAATTGGTGGACAGAAGCCCAAATATGCGGCCATACATGAAATATTGCTGTTATACACTGAGAAAATTGCTGGTGTTATAGGATTTGTTGTAACATATCTTTTCTGAGGGATATAAAGTCAGAAAAAAATGGATGTTACCATCTACACAAATGCAATCACCAGAGTGTGCTACTGATTTGCCAAGGGCAACACCTGCTGGGGAACAGCCCATACATAACAGGCTAACCTGTGGCCATTATGTGGATGTCCCTACAGTTGAGAGCAATGCAGAGACAGAACTTTGTCAGACTGAAAGCCATGCAGAAGTAGCATGTGCAGACAAACCCTGTTAAACTACTTTATTCAAAACATATAACAGCAATACTGATATTCTCCTCCTAAGTCCTGAACTTTCCCCACCATTTAGTTGACTTGTCTCCACAAGTCTTGTTGTAAGAGGTAGTAGCCCACACAACTCCAGGATGTCTTCCTCAGAAGTAAGGGAAAGGGCCAACACCCACATGGAGTACTCATTTATAGGAGTGTGTTGCCATGACATTGGCTATTGGAAGAACTACACAGCTGCTCTGCATGCAGTTAGCAAGTGGGGAACCTCAATAAGTGCACAGGCCATCACATGGTCATGAGCATCACCTAAAAAAAACATGCCACCTATTCAAACCAGCTCTATCCCTGTAGTGCACAGGGAGAGAGAGATAACAAATGAGACACAAAGTGGAAAAGAGAAGAAAGAAAAGAGGTAAATGGAACATGTAAGCAAGTAATTGAATCTAGTACTTGGTCTGTAATAATGGGAAATATGGTTTGGAGGAATATATGTCCCAACAAGACATGCTGTACTAATGTTCTGCTGAACAGCTGCTATGGCCATAGCATCTGGCCCTCTCTGCAGTGGGAGATATCACAGACATACCTCTCAACTGTACAGATCTTCACAGAATGTCCACATATTACCATCATGTATTTTTGTCTGTTCCTCCTGAAATCTGTATTTAACTGACAAATAGCTGAGGATTGAAGTCATCAGGTAATGACAAACACTTGAGTTTGAGACTCCACATCCTTCAAATTATTTACTGTAATGTTAAATGTATCATTCTACGTACACACTATGTTTGTAGCAGGTATATTTAAAGTCTGTCCCTATTTATCCCTTCATCATTTTAGGCATTGTCCAGATGTTATGCTCTGAGAGGCTGTGAGGTGGGAACACAGCTCATGATCCTGACTCACCTGTGAAAGGATAGCTCATATATGACAACTGCAGGGGTGTCTGTCAAACAGTTGTGACTGTGCCACTGCTAGGCCAGTTAATGGGATGTTTTCCATATCCATGTTACCTGTGATTATAAGTATGACACATGGTGGCCTTGTAAAGTTAAGACACCTATAGAGGTCATGTGCATAGTAGAGTACTGTTGCAGACATGTGTGTTGAACTGCATGTCATATATTGACTTAACTTTCAACTGTACAGTGTTCTGCTGGACAATAAGCACATTTGTGACCGATATCTTTAGTCATATACACATATACATGTGTTATGTCATCCAAACCACTGGCAGGTCTGTGAGCAATATCATTGTAACATAATAGCCTACTTATGACCGTTGGACATCTTTCAGGTTATCACAGTGATGTCAAACCCTACTGTTCAATCAACATACTAATGTATGGTGCAGCTATATTAAGACAATATCAGTAAAGATGTCCCCTTTGAAACCCATTTATGTGTGCCATTATCCAGACGTACTGCTGTAACAGGTTGTGAAGTATGACTGAGCAGCAAGACTGTAAATACAGTGTGCCATACTTACATTCAATAGAAATGTATACCAGGTATCCTCTGAGCACATGTATGTATGCATATGTACAGCTGGAAGGCACAAAACTAATCACATGGGTTTCAAGCATCCAGGTAAATAGGCTGTGCATGTTGCACATGTGTGTTATATCAGTGTCAGTGCATACAACAGACATATATGTGTACAGCTACTGGTGGTTGCATTGCCCTGACACTGATGTGGGTACTGGAGTAGGCATGATTATCAGGTATTACTCAGAGAAGTGTCCACCTGTGTTATGCGCCTCTGTCCATGCCTACCACTACCATCTATCTCAACACCTATATACAGTGGATATCATAAGTGCACACACTCCTGTTGGAAAGCCAGGTTTGTGTGTTGTATGACAATCAGACCACAGAAGATCATTTCATAATGTTTCTCATCTTGAATGTGACCTCTAACCTGTCCAATTCCATTTCAATACAATCAAAGTTGTTTCTATGAAGGTAAGCAACTATTGCCAAGTGAAGATGTGCCATGATGTTAGAGTCCAGACCAAGACAGATGAATGCTGTAGCCATCTCAAGAGGTGCATACACAAGTTTAAGGGTGTGCACACTCATTTAACCGACTTATTGTACTGAGCATTATTTCCATATGTTTTCACAAACCAGATTGTTATGTTTTCAATTGAATTGTACAGGCTATAGGTCACACTACAGGTGGGAATTGTTATGAAATGAGTTATTGTGGTGTCATGTTCCAGTTGCACAAATACCAGGCAGTGTATCAGGGGTATGTAGCCTCTATATCCACTGTAGCTATATGGACACAGCAGTCCCTGACCTGTATACCCAGCCTCCACCAAGGTAGAGTAATCCCCTATGGGGGACAACAACAATACACAAACCACATAATAGGTTGCTGCATTGGCTGTACAGGGACACATAGGTGCAGGCAATAACTTTGAAGCAAGTCCACTTATATCGGAGCAAACAGGTAAGTTCACAGGTGATGTCCTGTAAGGCTGACTATGACTATAAAGTGGATATATCCACACCACCAAGGACAATTGCAAACATGTCTCCACATATGTTGTAAGTCTCAGATGAAACAACACAATTCACCCTGTACTGGGGGTAAAGAACACCTCATACACACACACTGTGGATATAGGCAACCTGCATCACACAGGTTAGGTAGGAACATCACCACCCTGTCAAATCCATTTGTACATCGAGATATGCACATCAACCACACTCCTCCCCACAGCAATGGTGAGCATGTACATATTGCCTACTGATGGCAACAACATAATATCTCCATGAGGCATACTAACATTGGTGTCTGCCTCCTACATGAACTCAGGCATGTGCTCGGAGCTCCATCACACACCGCAGTCAAACACAGACCTACCACCATACACACACCATCCACATGGAAGATGACCACTGTCAACCCTCTACACAGAAATGAATGGAGGATAGAGGATTATACAATCCAACACTGGGGGAATAAAATAGCTCAGGGACAGGCGTGTATTGCAAGTTGCTATAGCCATGATAGCTTGCAGGTTTCCAGGATAGTCTGGATTATTTGCAAGTAATATCCACTGTTGATGTGCATTTTGACAACCGTATGAGGTCCTGTGACCCTTTCCTGTTCATGTCTTCCAGGTAACATGCAGAGTGCTCACCTACCAGCATTCTCTGTTGGGGAAACAAACATCATCACCCAATATGTGATTGGACATTATGCCCTGTCATGTGGATGGAGTGCAGAAAATGTGTGGGAGAGGACTGCCCTGTGAAACAGTGTGGTCCACAGGGTAAATGGTGCCGGACTGCACAGCAGAACTTACGTGCATGCGCAGCATTGGGCTACCAACCTCAAATGCCATGCCCATCAATGGGCTGCTGCTGTAGCAAGGAACCGGCTAGACACAAGTGGGGGCCCAGTCATCCAGCCCCCACTAACATCCACCGAGGAGCTCCTCACCATACTTGGTCCACACGCTGAACACACAGGCCATGACACTGAGGGAAGCATTGTGGAGGTGGGTTGCACACACACACACACTGGATGAGAAGCATGCAGGTAAGGTCTCAGTGGGGATTAGTACACTAATGTATCAGACATATATGTATCTGTATTGTATCTATATGCATGTGTCAGGTCCGACTGCAGTTGTGGATGGGGTTTTCTAATGCTCAGAGGTGCACATCTAGGGTGAGAACAGGACATTGTGTATTATTGTGGTTAGTACTGTAGATGTGCAGACATGCTGCATCCATCCTATACCAAGGTCACATGTGTGTCTGCTGACAATACCCCCTCTCAAAACTACCTAGGACCTTCTGGTCTGCATATGGGACAGCAGCCTGTAGCTGGTGGTTATTAAATTGTTCTGTTGTCACCTGGCAATACCCCAGGCCTGTGAAGTGCATGCAATTTACCACGCACACAACCATCAGTAATAGCTGTATTGCTTTATGCAATAGCTATATTGCTTGTTGTGCATGTTGACTTGTGCTGGGGTTAACTGTATTGCATAACAGTGTCACCACTGGGGCCTATCTGATGTGAATTCAGCATCCCTGTAGCATACCTCACAACTTGTCAGTGCCAAGACTTCTGGACAGAGGCCACCAAATTGTGCTGGACAAATGTCCTAAGGTAAAGTCATGCATGACACATTACTGGTATACAGTTGATATAAATTGTGTCCTCTTAAGGTGCAAGGTGTTCCTGTTACATAATAATTAGGACCGCAATATGACAGTTCATACCTCTTCCAGGCTTTAATGTGACCTATAACAGGTACAGTTCACTTGTAAAACCAAGCATCTGTACTCATGTATTGCACCTATAAGGCAGGCCACCTGTGAGGGTAGCAGACATCCTATCGGCATGATGTTTCAGTCAGGTATGATACCTCATGCTGCCGCATGTGTCTGTACACTCACTATGGCCTATTTGGCTATAATATAACATACATACATGGGCATTGTTAAGGTACACAGACTACTTCCGACCACATATAGGTTTCAAACATATGGCTATTCCAGACACACCTGTACAGATGACTGCACAATGGTTTAACCTGCTGTATGTGAGGCAGATGCTGTCACCACACTGTATAACGTAATGGCAGTGGGAAGTGGTCACCAGCTTTGTATGGTATATACATCAAAATGGTATAATCCACACATGATATGCTCCTCACACTCACACAAACAGTTGCCAGCATTAGGATTAGAACTCCTGCCTATCTCTGTAGTCCTACTATAGTGCTACACAGTTATCAGCTGTGCCACAGAGGTAATACATTTCCACCTCGTCCAAAGGTACTTCTAAGGTGGATGACATCAACAGGTCTACTACATTAGAGTGAAGGGAAGTGTAAAGGGTAGTACATGGGTCAAAAATGGTATAAGCCAGATGGTACATGATTCACAAACACACTTGCCAGTATTGGGATTAGACCTCCAGCCTACCTAGGTATTCCTACTTTAGTGCTACACTGTTATGAGATGTGCCACAGAGCTTATACATTTTCAACTCAACCAAAGGTACTTCTGAGGTGGATGACATCAACAGGTCTACTAAACTGGAGTAAAGGGAAGTGTAAAGGGTAATACACAGGTCAAAAATGGTATGAGCCAGACAGTACATGATTCATATACATACATATACACACACTTCCCAGTACTGGGATTAAAACTCCTGCCTATCTAGGTATTCCTACTATATTGTTGTGCAGTTACTGCACATGCTACAGAGCATAGTGAACTTTCATATGGCCAAAGCTGCTGATAACTGCACAGCTGTGGTAAAGTATTACAGGTGGCAGACAGTCTGCCTTCTTTTCCACCCATGCATCATGCTAGTTCTTTTTGTCTTGCACTTCAACTAGCATTATGGATGGCACTTCACCAGGTTATTGTATCATGAAGTGTGGCACACCTGTGAGCCATCAGCAGTACTTGTTCATCACAGATGTTGTCCCAGTACTTAATAGTTGCATCCACTCCTCCTGGCATGTTTTAAGGGAAGTTATCTGTGCTTTCACCCATTGACCTGGTGCACATGCCTATTCTAGTGCACTGTTGCAACTGCGGCATGTACACAGACAACCCGCCCCTCTAAACTCCAAACACTCAGACCTGTGAGGGTTAACCATATATCACCCAATGTGCACATATGTACTCTCCAGCAAATAATAGACTAGCACGTCAAGAGGATAAGATCAACACCTGCACCACACCATGTGGAACATGTAGCTCAACATGACACCCACTTTGACTGCCATGACATAAAGTGAAAAGCCACACACCAACCTTCCCAGAGGCACTCCATGGACATCTACCCAAACAGCACAGACCAGCAAGGCAGACACCCACTCAGACACCACGACATGGCACATACCATGGGACACATATTTAACCTACAGTGTGCCCCTACCCTAAGCCCCTAAGGCTAACCACCTTGCACAATACAGTGATCATGGGTAACTCAGTACTGAGGCATACACATCCCACTCACTAAGTTGAATATGGAGCAGGTAGCCAAATATCAATTACATGCCAGCATGTAACACATGCCACAGCCAGTCATGTCACTCCACAACAACTACGAGTATCACTTCATATCCATGTGGATGTGAATGAATTGGGAAACACCTCCCTGGACTACATGACAGGATATATGGTTGAACTCTCTGGCTATGCAGTTCAGGCAGGTGTGACAGTAGCCCTGGGTAGTATACCGCTGTCACCCAGAATGATGCTGCAGTACTATCAACAGATGGTTGACTGCAACATTGGCTTATGTGTTGTGTGTCATTCTCATGGGATTCAGGGTCTCTCTGCCTGGGATGGCATGATTGCCAGAACCCAATGACTTGTCATGGATGTCCTACATCTGTCACCGCTGGGTTGCCAGGTAATGGCTATGTGTCTTGCCACCCCTATGATGCCTTATTGAGCAGTGTTCCTGATGTTGTTACCACCATAACAGCTACACATGTATGCAATCTGAAGGTCATGCTGCTCAGCAGTGGACATTTAACTGTCAGGATGCAGTCACTCATAGCAGACAGGAGACCTGCAGTATCAGGCTATGATGCATTCCACAGCTGTCAGACCCAAACATGGACCACACTACACCTCCGCAGGTGGTGTCATCTCCATATTCATTGGGGATAGAAACACCTCCAGACTAGCATCCCATCATAATGCATTGGAAATACTTTCTTTACAACTGCCTTGGGGTAATGGTGCTATCCAGACCATAACCTGCTTGGGTCCATATCTATGTCCCTAGACTGTCAATGCACATTCCTCAACATCCTGCCATCTCTGATGGTCCAATGCAACACTGACATAGTACGAGTCTTAAACTACCCCTCCATCACCTGGGGAATGTAGGAATGTAGCCAATCACCAGTACAGTGGCCCAACACTTCTGGGATTCATCATTTCCATTGCCCTAGACCAGCTCATACTGACACATGGTAGAGGATGCAACAGCCATGATCTGTGTTGACCACTTAAATATGGGGCCATTGCTCATCCCCAGATGTCAATCCCTGCTTGGTGAGATTCACACAGGCTGAAAGCAACATGGAACTCAGCATGTCAGCCACACCCCACACAAGGATAACCACCTGGCAAAAACTCTCCAAAGCTGATTTTGCAGCCATGAAAACAGGGGTGGATGTCTTCACTGCACCAATGGCAATGGTATGTAGCTGCATGACTGTGGAATCATACACATAGGCACTGTACAAACAGGTACATGAATGCATGGTACTAGCCAGAGCCAACAGAACCCAGACACTGTCCTCCAAACACTGGGAGACAATGTGATGTCCCCTGCCATTACTGAAGTGTACATCAGAAGGAGGACACTGATGCAGGGAAAGGTGGTGTCCCATGACTGTTGAACTCCCTTATTAGCCTCAAACACAACTTTGGATCCCTCATGGAGTCTCTGAAAGGCATCTATGGCAGCAGAGATGCAGCAGACATTGACAACAGTCACAACAGCTGTGATAGTTACATCAACAACCTCCACAGCATTAAACACAAGTGCTATGAGTTACTGCACAAAGCTAATACCTATCCTGAGACACGTATATTGGTCATATTCTTGGCAACACATTCAGTGCCAGCTTTACCCCTCTCTCCCCCCACAAGCGAAGTACAGAGTGTATTTGTTCTCACATGCTGTATCCCATGTCTGTTCTAGGCATCTGTGTGTCACCAGAATGTGGCCCTACAGCAAGACCACAGGGTATGGCAGTGATGTGACACATCCACCATGTCATAGGCAGGGTACAGTATGTGCATGATAATTCCCAGTCTGTAGCACATTGATTGCATATGCCTCAGATTATAGGGCTGTGGGTTGTACATAGGTACATGTTGATGTACAACATCTGTTGTAGAATGGAGAATGGTACATGTTCTGGTTTGGACACACCTCTGATTGCTAATAACCACAGCCACCGGGGATATTTATCAACCAAAGACACTGGGATTACTATTCACATACACACACACACACACACACACACACACACACACACACACACACACACACACACACACACACACACACACACACACACATGCCAGTACTGAGATCCAAAGGTTCATTGTTTCATAGGTGTGTAGTAGGTGAATGGGCCTGAAGGCTCTACAAGGCTAGCCCAAGGGAATACCTTGGCATCAGGCCACATGACAATACTCCCCAGTGTGGCTCAGGGGTGTAGTCACTGGAGTGGTCCCCAGGGGTGGGTATTGTATTCACCATCCACTCATCCAGGTTTCTACTGTGGGTGGCCAGTGATGTGCACTGCTTCCCATATCTGTGATCTTATATTCCATAACATGGGCAGTGTCTGGGTTGTGCACATGTCCCACATGCATGTTCTTTGATGTGTGGAAGTGTACTTGAGGTCTGTGGGGCATGTTGTGTGGACAGAATTGTACCTTCTGATGTAGCATTCCTGACCTCATTTGGTGAGACCTGGCTATGTAACTGAGGTCATGATTGCACCAACATTGACAGTATGATACAGGTATTCAGTGTAGTTAGTGGCATCTGTCCATACAAGGCATGTGTGTAAGGCATAGTATTCCCTTTGTGGGGTATATTTGCAGACTCTACAGTTGTTACAGGCGTCCAGTGGGGAACATAGCAAAACAGCCACTGCACACATTTATTTGGCTACTGAGGGGCTGGAACAGGGTGCCATGTCCTTTTACTTGCTGGATAACACACACTCAGTCAGGAGATGTAACACATCAAAGTACTTTCTGATGACAGTGGCACTGTTGTGGTCAACAGGCATGTAGTCCACTGCTATCTCACCGTGGGTACTATCTGTGAGCCAATATGCAGGGGAACTATCAATATAGTGGTTGTTGCCTAGCCAAATGTGTTTGTGTATGATACATGGGTGGAGAGTGGTCTCTGAGTAATAAAAGGGTTGCCTATATTGTTCACTAATCCATACTGTCACATTTAGGGCTGTGGATTGTCCACACCAACCTCTCTGGTGTTTGACATCTGTTGGCCTTGTAATGTGGACATTGTGATATATACTAGATCCTCAACATAATAATTTAGCTAAACCCACCCCCCAATGGATCCTGTTATTACACAATCACCCCAAACCCCACATAGGATACTGATAACAAACACACAAGCACACACACACACACACACACACACACACACACACACACACACACACACACACACACACACACACACACACTTGCCAGTACTGAGATTCAAACCCCTACCTAGCTATGTATTGCTATTACAGTGTACCACATTTATTGCACGCATGAGCTCATAGGATGTATGTTGTCCCAAGGTACTTCTAAGGTAAGGAACATCACCAGCCCGTGTACATTCTGACACTGGGTGATGCAGTGGGTGAGAGATTCCAAAAATATTTTACCCTACACACACATTTACATTTGCCATGGATGAGGTTCAAACCTCTATCTAAGAATCTTTTTGGACCATTATGTTATGCATTTACCACATGACCACTGACCTTACATGGTTTAGGGTTGGCAACAGGTACTTCTAAGGTGGATGATATCTGCAGGACTGCTAAAGTCAGGCACTGAGATGTGTACTGGGTGTAAATAGGGCCAAAATCTTTGAGGTACAAGATTCAAACCCATACCTATGTAGGTACTGCTACTAGGGTCTATATCAGCATTTCAAAAATGTAATAGTTTGAATCACTACATATCAAACTGAAATAATCAAACCATTAAATTTTCGAATGCCTATAAAAAAAACACAAAAAAAAAAAAACTAAAGGATGTAGGCCCCCACACCCCCCGCTACTTAAATATACCAACTCCGAGACTGCACTACATTGAAGTAAATGTGAATCTCCCCTTATAGAGATTTCCATTTACCTGTTCGATGTTCTGCACTTTCGGCATTCTCACGGTGACAATATCGTATTCGATATTGCCAGTGTTCAAGATGCTGATAGGAACCCCTGCTACTACATTGTTCCGCATTTATCGCACGCACCATGGAGCTTACATGTTGGAGACCTATGCGAAGGTATCTTTGAAGGTGAGTGACATCAGCAGCAGTGGTAAAGGAGGGGTAAGAGTAGTGTGAATTACCCCAAAATCAGGTCTCTACAAGGATATACACAGTCTCTCACATAAACACTCACATTTACACAGTTGCCAGGATCAGGATTGGAACTCCTACCTAACTAGTTTGCTATACTATAGTACTACACATATATCGCATGCACCACAGAGCTTATGTGATGCAGAGCTATCCAAAGGTATCTTTGAAAGTGAGTCGCATCAGCAGCAGTGCTAAAGGAGGGGTAAGGGAAGAGTAGTAAGTGTGAATGTCCACAAAATCTGGCATCATCAAAGACAAACACACTCTCACACAAACAGTTTCACACTTGCCATGTTTGGGATTAGAACTCTTACCTAACTAGTATGCTACCCTATAGTATTACACAGTTATCACAAGTGCCACAGAGCTTATATGTTGGAGAGCTGCCCAAAGGTATCTTTGAAGGTGAGTGACATCAGCAGCAGTGCTAACGGAGGGGTAAGGGGAGAGTAGTAAGTGTGAATGTCCACAAAATCAGGTGTCATCAAAGACACACACACTTTCTCACACAAACACACACAATTTCACAGTTGCCATGTCTGGGATTAGAATTCCTACCTAACTAGTATACTACACTATGGTATTGTGCAGTTATCACAAGCGCAACTGAGCTTATATGTTGGGGAGCTTTTCAAAGGTATCTTTGAAGGTGAGTGGCATCAGCAGCAATGCTAAAGGAGGAGTAAGGTAAGTGTAGTAAGTGTGAATGTCCACAAAATCAGGTGTCAACAAAGACACACACCCACTCTCTCACACAAACGCACACGTTATCACAGTTGCCAGGACCAGGATTAGAACTCCTACTTAACTAGCTTGCTACACTACAGTATTATGCAGTTATTGCGAGTGCCATGTAGCCTATAGAGCTGAGACTTGGCCAAAGGGTTATTTCACGGTGACTGACATCAGCAGGAGTGCTAACATGGGCAATGGGAAGTGCAGTGTGTGTGAATGGGCCATAAATAATTCCTCTGGAAACACACACACACACTCAGTCACAGACAACTTTACATTTGACAGGACTGAGTATACAAATGTTACATGAATACTGATTTGTACAATGGTATTACACAGTTATCACAAGCACCACAGACACTATAGACCTGAGGGCTACCAAAAGGAATGTCTACAGTGATTGACATCAGCACATCATGTGATATTGGCCAATTGGATGTGTAGTTGGTGGTACAGGCCTCATAATGGAATTCTCCCTGATACTGTCTGTCTCTCTCTTCCGCATATCTCTGTGTGTGTATGTTTGACATATTATAGTGTGTTGGCCTTGGATATGTGTGAGTATTCCTATCCAATGTGTGTGTGAAGCATAAATGGTGAACAGTTTGGTGTGTGTATGCACAGACATCTGTGAATGACAGATATGTATAGTCCACTGTGTAGTCAGACATGGGCTCCATTTCTCTAAGTGTAGGAGCATGCCCAGTATGACCTTCTGTATTACGTGTGTGAATCCATTCCAGGTAGGGTTGTACACTTACAGTTAGCAACCTGTTTATACAGGATACATGTAGATAGGTTGACAATATGGAGTCACAATGGGTGACAGATACTGTAAGTATTGCTGTCTGTGCTGCTTGTGTTATATGGTTGGTGTTACCGGAGATATTCAGACATATGTACTGTTTTACACTGTGATGTATTATGTCATCAACTATTGACAGATAGTCAATATGTAGAAGCATGCCCAGTATGACCTTCTGTATTACGTGTGTGAACCCATTCCAGGTAGGGTTGTACACTTACAGCTAGCAAGCTGAATCCAGTATTGTGGTCCACAGTCTACACATTCTTACACACTCCTGCCATTCTGGAGGGATAGCTGCGGACACTTTCTGATGGGTCTGTGTAAATGGTCCAGCACCTTGGTAATATGGTGGCTGAGGATCCCCTTCTTGTACATATATCAACTTAGAATGGCCATCTCCTGCTGTGGCCATACCTCTCAGCTATACAGATTCACCCAGGTTACCCAGAGGCAGGGCTCATATATCTGGTCAGTTCCCCTTCACATTGTGGTTTATGAGCAGGTTTGTAGCCACCCATTACTGGGTTTGCAGGCAGCAGTAGTATGGGCACACATCAGATTTTCAGACTTCACACACTCCATGACGTCCATGCTTCTACACCTCCCCACTCTGTTATTCTATCCTCTTCCTAACATTATGCGAGTGATATCTGAGAAGTATCCCTATAGTTGGCCCTTCATCCCAGCAGTATTTATGGATTGGTCCACAGTTCATGCAGTAGGACATGGGGGGCATGCTACTGGGATTTGTCAACATGGCCTTGCATTTGTGTTCTGTTGACTGTGTTAGGTTGTTAGTTGGGACCCCATGAGATACCATACACTGGCACTATGGGTGAGGCACAGTCCTTTGACAGAGGACTGTAGCCCATTTGGTAGTGATGCATGCCATCTGTAGCAGGCCAGTGCATTCCGCCACTCCTACATTCCCAGGCTGCGAGACAGTGGATTTCCCTGGGGTAGCAGGTTGGATGTGCGAGGTTTTCATAGTGATCCATTGGTCTGGATGCAGGCAGGGTGCTGCTTACGGCTAGGGACACACCTGCATAGGAAACCTCTTCAGCATGCTGCATTCTGTGGGTATTCTCATACAGAAATGGGGTCATAGTGTACTCATTCCCAACAGCAAGGATATGACCTGTGATAAACCTGTGGCTGACAGTGGGGTGATCTGAGTGCATGTGTGATATGGAAGCTACTTGCAGCTGACTCACAGATATACCTGGGACATTCTCCTTATGCTGCCTTGTGGGGGAACATAGGCAGTCTCTCATTACTTCATAACTGTGCCTTTTGTGGTCTGCCAGTGATTGGTCAGACTACATCAGTATTCCATACTACACAGACAGCAAATGTGCTGCTAACCTGTATGTACAATTCCAAAGGTGTATGCAGTTGACAGTTAAATTTTATGTAGTCTGTCTAGGGTAGTTCCACCTGTGTACTGTATGTATGTATTTATGTATGGACCCACATTCATGGCATGTCCATCTTTCAGATGACAGATATTGACATCTGGACAGCGGGTATGGACGACTGCTGACATGGGTATTGCTGAGAAGCATTGTGGTTGGCACTACAGTTGTCGGAACATGGCCCTGTCAACCACAGTACTGCCCACAGGCCACCGAGACACAACCCTCCATGCCTACATGCTCACCACTTCCAGACAATATTGAACACACAACAATCTAACACACAGACCCCTGCATATTGTATACATTCAACAAACTGTAGATTGGGCCAGCATGGGTAATCTGTGCTCCACTGATATTACTCCTCACACTTAAATGTTACTGCATTTCTACATAGGATTGTGGGGGGGGGGGGGGGGGGCACACCTGAAGACTTTAAACATTTGTTATGACTGTACTGGTATTTCAGGTACTCTGCTGGCTTCCGTTTCATTTTGTATTCGGACCTGTCATACAGACTGGAGGCATATCAGTAGAGTACAGATCTTAGGTTTTATTGACCTAACATTTCAGTTTCAGACTTCTTACCCTTCAGAACTAACATACAACTGCTAGACCTGTTGTAGTCTGTCTGTGTAGGTCTGGAGGGGGCTGTTCACCATTGCTATCCATTGGAGGCCTTAGTCCAGCCTTTCTTTATGGTCATCTACACCTGTCCTGCTGGCTGAGGCTGGTAGTGGGTATATGAGCCTCACTGACATGCATGTGTGTGTCCTATGGACACACATTTGGGCCACCACATGTACTGCAGTGGGATTTGTCACCTTGTCTAGTACTGCCTACTATGTTGACACCAGTAGTTGTTATGGATTTCATGCTGCCCATCTAGGTGTCCACTATCTGCTGCCATCCCATTCAGCCACCTGATTCCCTTGCATGCTTGCGTCCATACCATAGCTACAACTATCAGACCATACTACCCCATTCATTAATTAATAGGAAGAGTTACTTACCTTGTGGCTGGGCCAGTATTGAGGATGGTGCTGGAGGGCTGACTATGTTGGATGTACATAGTACACTACCTATATATGGTAAAGCACAGGTAGTGTCATGTTTGACATCCCTTTTACTGTATGTGGGAGTCAGAGAGAGGTGTCATTACCTGGGACCCTACCATGTCAGCATATGTGCTATGCGTTGCCTCTTTGCCAAGGCCTGGGCATACTGGGCACGCCTCCTTCTGCCTACATGGGCAGGCTCAGGTAGTTCCTCCTCTGAGTCACTCTGTGCATGTGATGGCCTTGGCAATGGTGGGGGGCTGTGTGACCTTGCCTCGTGCTGTTCCTGCTGCAGCTGTTTCCATAGGATCATATTGTGTAGCATGGGACATACTATGAACATTTGTGTACATGTAGCTGGAGAGTACTGCAAGGCTCCACCAGATATGTCCAGGCAGTGGAACCGTGACTTGAGCATCCCAAACACACACTCTATTATGATTCTGGTTTGTGCATGTGCCTCATTATGGATTTCCTGTTCAGGTGTGTGTGCATTTCTGAAGGGTGTCATCAGCCACGGCTCAAGTGCGTAGTCAGCATCTCCCACTAGATGGACATATGGGATGGGCAAATGACTAGTACAGCTGTGTCATATGCCAGATGTGGGAGTCGTGATAGCTTCCAGGGCTGCCAGCACACACATTCAAGATAATGCCCTTGGCATCGCACATGACCTGGCAGTTGATGGAGGGGGAAGCCCTTGCAGTTTATTTAGACCCTACCCCACTGGCTGGGTGGTGCTTTGATGTGTATGTGCGTGCAGTCTATAGCACCCACTACCTCAGGGTATTCTGCTATTTGGTGGAAGAGACGCATATTGCTGGTCAATGCCTCATGGGTGTTGAGGAAATATATGTGCTCACCAGCATGTGCTCACATGGCATCCAGGAACTGGTGGAGTACTCTTGATGCTGATGCCTGTGAGAGCTCCATGATATCCATAGTTACCCTTTGGAATGTACCTGTGGTTAGTATTCTTAAGCCTACACATACCTTGGTATCCACTGGGTGGGTTCCCCTCTGTTGGTTCTGTGTGTGAGGTGGGGCCGGCACACCTCAACAATTTGCTGTAGAATGTCCCTATCCACCCTATAATGCTCCACTATCTCCAGCTCATGTAGCCCCTGGTAGGTTACCCTGGGTCTGTACACTCTTCTCCTCCTCCTCACTGTGGGATGGTCGACAGCATTCACATCCTCACCACCCTCAGCCTCTTGCACATATTGATGTATGAGAGCAACACAGCCCCTGACATTTTGTTACTTTTGTCAGGTAAAATTTCCCTGTCTGTGTACACCAGTGGTGTAGAGTTTGTGGGAAAAAAATCAGACTGAAAGGTGTTTGCATACTTTTTAGTAGTGTGCTGGGCTGCTGCCTGTGTAATTGGCTGATCTTGATACATTTCACCTGCAAGCTATGCTAGTTCTCCTTGATTGCCTTCCTACTGCTGTTTTCCCTTCTCATTGCCTTCCCGTTTAAGCCTCGAGGTGTGCTGCACATACCCAGTGCTCAGATGTGAGCAGAGCTGCTATTTCCTGTTTTTTTGGGGGGTTTTTTGTTGTTTAAAACCCGGTGTGTGGTGTGCACACCAGTTTAGGCAACGTAAACACTGCTAGTCAGCCTCAGACACAACGCCTTCCTTAGCTATGCTTAGCTAAGGGCAAACACAGGCCACACAGCTTCAATAAGCTTACAGCATGTATGACACTCCCCCTTATGAGGTCATCCACCTCTTAGACTTATACAGTGGTGTTGCTGCACCTACATGGTTGGGTGCAAGCTAACACTGAGAGGAAATCTGTGATTCAGTATCAATCCCCTCATGTACATAAACCAGAATGCTAATTCATAGTTACCACATTCACCATAGCTCTCAAACTCTCATCTCCAAAATTAGGAGCACTAGCCCTCAAAATGTGGAATAAATGGTCAAAATGTGGATCACGTATGTAATATGTAATGCATATATTTTCATTGTGACAGGCAGAGAAGTAAACCAATAATAATAATAAAAAGGTTTTACAATAAATTCTGCTTTCTAATAATAAGATCACTTACTAATGGCTTACTAACAACTTCAACTAGGAAGGTCATATGACAGTTAAAATATGCTGGTTTTACTTATAAAAAAGATCTTTTAATTAACTAATATGATTCACTTCTATTTACCATGGATATCAGTTTAAAAAAATCCTATCACTGAATGTGTGACAGACCCTTTCAATGTGTAATGTTGGGGAACATGAGGTACACTTTAGAGGTATGACACTCACACTGAGCCTTCCCCCTTAGCAACCACTATTCCCTGGTATTGTTGTCTTATGCATGCCATTGACTATTATGGTAAAATGCTGATTTGGGTAGAAAAGCTTATTTCCCCCTTTTTTCATATTTTTGTGGAGATCCCATTTGCGCACCACTGCCCTACGCTTGAATGGCCGAGATCAGCCAAAAAAAAAAGAAACTTGTTTTTTATAAAATTGCAACTATTTTTCATGCCAATGGCCATATATTTGGCCATTGGCATGCCTACTACATTGAATACATGCTTTCTTTCGAGCTGTCATGCCTCCGTTTTGAAATTTGCAGAAATGTATTCAGTTGGTAAACAAATGCATTTCTGCAGGTTACACTATTCCTGCAGAGACGCCTGCCTGCTTCCTGGATTGCCAATTCACCTCATTTGCATGGTTTTCACCAGCAAATGAGGTGATTAACATATAGCAGTGGTGTCCGTACAGGAATAGTGTAGGAGTGCTCGTGCACATCCCGGGAGCTCGTTCCTGGATCGCTCTGCAGCCATATTGTGTGCAGCAGCTCTTGCATTATTCCTGCACTCCGTGCAGAGCTTGCTGAATCTGGGGGCTAGAATGTTCTTAAGAATAACAGGTTTTGCATCAGTATGCATTTTCTGAAGAATATGAAGTCTGAAACTCAAATATCAGTCATTATTTAGCGATTTCAATCCCCAGTAATTTGCTAGAAAAACTTGCATTTTATGAGGAACAGACTGAAAATGTGAGTCAAAAGACTGGACATTCTGCGAAAATCAGTTGAGAGGTATGCTGTGAAACTTCAGAAGGAAAGTGCAATGAATAGTACGGCAGGATCAGAAAAATGCAAACAAAAACTTAAGATTTAGAGTTTCACTTGATATTTTTGGACAATACATTGATTTTTTACTGAACCTCACAATTTAATTCCTGAGTTTATCTCTCATCCTAAACATGATGTAGGGAATTACAAAAGCTTAAAGCCATGGTATCTCTGATTTTTTGTTGTCGAGGTTTTATCAGTATTTGTCAGGTAACTTTTGAGTTATATTCGGGGTTCTGGGCTGGCTGCCTTATAATCACGTAAAACCACCGATGACCAGCAAAAACGATAGTGAACACACAGTAATGAAGATATAATTATTTATTTGTAATTTCTCCAAATCCAGACCGGTTTCGGCTATTCATCCTTTATCAATGGATACAAAAAGTTTTTGAGTGAAATATAGCAGCCTGCAATTATACTAATCTCTGATTACCTGGAAGCAGTGGTACAGCACCACCTAGTGAATGGAGTATCAAAATGCATATGCCATCTAAGTTACAAAGCATATGACCAGTGACAAAATGCCAAAAATAAAGATATTAAATCATATTTTCAAAGATAAAAATCAAAACTTTGGAAAAAAGCCATCATATGAGCATACACATTACATGGTGATAAACCAATAACATAGTCTATATTTATTTATATGTACATACCTTGGTATATAAAAAACAGAAAATATATACCACTAATATATATATTTTAGTATGATGACCACATGTTGATAAGAACTTAAAAAATGAAAAAGTAATGATCATATAATTTATTACAAAATAGGGTCAAAAAGATTTGTAGCCTCATTGTCAGCTATACTATTGATTATAATGCTTTGAAATAATCTCCTTGTAGAAAGTACAAATTCATCATTGTAATCATACAATACTCAATGTTTCAAGCCATCATAACAAATTTTGTTTCATACTTTGTTGAGTATAATGTGAATAGTGGTAGGCCTAACCACCATTGAATGGTTCGTACTGATTCTTAATCTGTATGAGTATTTCATATTGTAACCATAATTATGAAATCATCCAGTATTATATGAAACTCACAGATGGTCATTCAGACCTGGGGGAAATAAACATCCAAGGTTGGTGATCCAATATTGTTCCTTGTGGTTTAAAATGGTGTGCCAACCTTGTTGGTTATTCCTGTCTCCCTGAATTTTGTCAATGATCATGAACATAAACTGAGCATTGGGATGTTGTATCGTATGTCTGTACAAAGCATTTGTTTCTTTTTTGTTCCTCATGTCACTACGATGTTCTGTCATTCTTATTCTAAGAGATCTAGAGGTTTGACCAACATAGAAGGCTTTACATTGGCAGGTGGCTAAGTAAATAATCCAAGTACTGCTACAATTACCAAACACCCTTGTTTTAAATACACGATTGGTGTTGGCACTGGTGAATTATTTTAGTGTACTGACTTGTAGGCAGGAGCAGCAGTGACCACATGGAAAGGTACCAATTAATTTATCTCCACTAATAGTGGTCTGATGATATACCGCTCCTCCCCTTTTCTGTTTTTGTAATGTGAAAATAGCCCTCCCAAATTCTTGCCTCGTCTGTATGACATCTGACACTGAGGGCCTAATATTGTCCTTAAACTGTCATTAGCCAAAAGAATTTTCCAGTTGGAATTCAATATGTCCCTGACAATTGGTTGGTTCCTGCCATATGTGGTAACAAATCTCAAGATAGATTCCTGATGAGCATGCCCTGATTTTTTGTATTGTAACAATGTCCTTCTATCTATGGTTTTGCTCCATGAGCTAGCTTGATGTATGTCCATGTCTCTATATCCTCTGTCCTGAAATCTGTGGTATAAGTCTAGTCTGGCATGTTCAAATTCCTCATGAGATGAACAAATGCGTCTAATACGCATAAATTGAGACTTAGGGATGTTGCGGATGGTGTGGTTCGGGTGCATACTGGAAGCATGTAACAAAGTGTTGTATTGAGGGTATTTTCTGAATGTTTTAGTACTTAGAGTGTCATCTTTGTTACGGTAAACAGTAACATCCAAAAAGTCTATAGTACTAATGTTACTTGTAACCGTAAACTCAATACCCCAAATGTTACCATTCAGGTAATCCATGAATTCCTTTAAATATACTTCATCCGTCTTCCACTCCATCCAGCAATCATCCAGATATCGTCGCCAGATATCGATTTCCACCATGTAAATATTATGTGATCTATCATATATCATATATCATACATTCTTCAAAGTAGGCCATGAATAAATCCGCATAAATGGGTGCAAAGGAAGCTCCCATTGCTGTCCCTTGTAACTGCCAAAAGCATTCTCCATGGAAATAAAAGACATTTTTGTTTAATACATGTTCCGCCATGCAGACAAGTAAGGTATTAAAGCCCGGAGGATATAAGTTTGTTCTCTCAAGCCAGTATTGCAGGGATTGTAGTCCCGCCCAGTGTGGAATGCTCGTGTATAAAGATTTAACATCCAACGTGCACATTAACCAGTCTGGTTCTAGCTGTGTATCCTGCAAAATAGATAGGCTTAAAATGGCCCATAAGGGCAGCTAACATAGTACTTACCTATGAACCTATAATTTTGCTCTTCTGCACCTATTTCTGGGCTAAGCAAGTTGTTTTTCATTTATGAGCTCTCCTTGCCTTTTTTACAAGCTCTGGGAACTCACCATTTTATTTTAGTTTCATTTTCCTTGTAGTGTAGTGGTTTTGAGAGCAGCCTAAGGGATCACAGACACATTAGTACTGTTGTGGGAAAAATAGCTTGTGGGGGGGCAGGAAATAGATTTAGGAGAAGGATGGAGAGATGTTTATGTAAAAGTAGATAGATATGTAGGGGAAGAGGCTTAAAAACTACAGGTAGCCAGGCAAGCACTCTTTTCAACAGCAGAGCAAGACTGAGCAGAACAAAGACCAGGACATCTTGAGAATTAATAGGAAGCCTAACATGTGGACTGTGCAAAGCAGAGCACAGACAGTTGTAGGCTGTTACTTACATGTCGTACAACCAGGATTTTTTGTTGTTAGAGGTTTTATCAGTATTTGTCAGGTAACTTTTGAGTTATATTCGGGGTTCTGGGCTGGCTGCCTTATAATCACTACATTAAATAACAGATGAGGCCAACCTGTTAACTGTTAAATTAGACAAATTTTATATATATATATATATATATATATATATATATATATATATATATATATATATATATATATATATATATATATATATATATATATGTGTAGGATCCATACAGATCCCCGACGGCACTTTCTGCTGAAGCAGAAATCACCGAACATACATAACCGAAAGTGCTGTTCACTGAAGCAGCACTTTTGGTTATGTATGCTGGTTGTGCTGGTCGCACTATGGTGTGGTTAAGGGAGAATTCCCTTTTCCCCACTGTAGTGCAACCTCGGACTGAGAATGTAAAAGTAGGGGGGTGTGGGGGGTACAGCCCCCCACATGGGGGTTGCAGGGGGGGCTTGCCCTCTGCATAAAAGAAGATTTATTGTTTTTGGGGGGGGGTTTCGAACGGACTTTAACGAAAGTGCTTTTTCGGTGAAAGCGCTTTTGTTAAAGTGCATTCGATTATTTTGGATTCGGACTATTGAACTTTCGTTCAATAGTTCATAGGTTCATAGGCTGGTACTAGGCTATCAGCCCTAGGGCCTATACAAGCCTAGCCATAACAATTCCCTGGCTATTTCTTCCCACATTATTTACTTTCCTGGACCCCTGTCTAGCAGGGCGACTGATGTGATCCCTGGGGTGAATTTCCTTTCTCCCATCCAATCGTCAAGGTTCCTCTTGAAGAGGTCCAAAGAGGCACTCTGCTTGACATGTATGGGCAATCTATTCCAGAGTCTGGGGAGTCTCTGGGTCAGGAACCTATCCCTCCAGCATGTTTTGTTTATTGTGATGACAAGGTTTAGATCCCTGGAGCGTGTAGCTCTGAGGGATTGGGATTTCTTTAAGTGTAGCATGTCCAACAGCTCTGGGATTGACATGGCCTTGTATGTTAAGCAGAGATCGCCTCTGAGTAGACGATATGCGACAGAGTATAGCTGGAGTTTTTAAGGTGGTCAGCGTGGGGCATCTGCTTTAGGCCTGTGATTCTTTTAGTGAGGTATTTCTGAGGCCTTTCCAGTTGTTGCAGATGTCTTGAGAGGTACATACCAAATGGGGCATTGTATTCTATAATGGGTCTAATGAGGGATGAGTACAGTGGGACAATGACCTCCTTTTTCTGGATGAAAAGCCCTTCGTGATGAGGTGTACCACATAGAAGGATTTCCTGACTGTTGTGGCGATGTGGTTATCGAAGGTGAGACCACTGTCCACCTGTGTCCCTAAGTCTCTTATCACACTTTCTGTGTTTAGTGTACTGCCACCTATATGGTAATTCATGGATACATGTTTTTCCCAAAGGGATAACAATACATTTCTTGGCATTGAGCTTGAGCCCATGGCTCTGGCACCAGCATCTGTTTCTGTAAGGCCCTTTTGTAGAGTATCCACATCATTTGGGGATTAAATAATGGCTCCCAGTTTGCAGTCATCTGCAAACTTTGTTAGCCAGAGTCCCTTAGTGTTGACCTGTACTTCAGAGAAGTAGATGCCAAACAAGAGTGGCCCCAGGACTGAACCCTGAGGTACTCCACTTGTCACTTGTCTGGAGCTGGATTTGGAGTCGGCTACTTTTACAGTGTGGGTTCTATCAGTAAGCCATTTAGCAACCCATTGGGTGACATAGGGATTAATGCCCAACTTAGTAAGTTTATCTATGATTCCAGAGTGGGGGATGGTGTCAAAGGCCTTGGCAAGGTCTAGATAGGCTGTGTGGACCACCTTACCCTTGTCCATGGCTCTGGAGACTGATTCAAAGAAGTTAATCAGGTTCAGGAGACAAGATCGGCCCTTCACAAACCCAAACTGGGTGGGGTCCAGTGTTTGAAGGTTGCCAATGTCTTTGTTTATAAGTTCCATGATAATACGCTCCATGGCCTTGCAGATAAGGCTTGTCAGATTGATGGGACGGTAGTTTCCGGGATCCAAGGTGGATCCCCCCTTGTGGATTGGGATAACTGTAGCTCTGCGCCACTCAGTGGGCACGAAACCTGAGGTGAGGCTATGATTAAACATGACACTTAGGTGAGGTGCCAGTTCATATTGTAGTTCATGTAGTACACAGCCCGGGATGTCATCTGGTCCCATGGATGCTGTATTCATGGCTTTAGAGAGTGCATTTTGTACCTGTGTGGCCGTTATTACTGGAATTTGGCAATCTTCCGGTATTGAGATGGGCCATTTAGGGGGTGAGAGGGGTGAAGTTGGCACTGAATCGATCTGCCAGGATATTGGCAATATCCTTCGGATCAGTATATTTAATGCCATTCTGTTTTAGCTCAAAGCAGATCTGAGCATTGCCATTTAGATTCTTGACATAGTTATAGAATGCTTTGTGGTTGTCTTTGGAATCTTTGGCAATTTTATTTTCGTAACTAGCTTTGGAGGATTTTATGAGGCATCTCAGTTTCTTACTGAGGCTAGTAAGGAGTTTTTGCATCCTGGGATTTTCCTCTTTTCTGCAACAGTTTCTTCCTTTTGTTGTAAAGTTTGTTTATGGCAGGGGACCACCAGATTGGCTTCCTTTTTTTGGATGAGAGCATTTTGGTTCTATTTGGGATGTCACGATTCATGCATGAATGGATGTGCTCGTACAGTGCCTTAGTGTAGGATTCAGCAGTTGAACTTTCAGTTCCCGTCTGCATGGGTGTCATGAAGTTTGTCACTTCTGACTTGAGTAGCATGAAGTTGGCTTTGGAGAAGTTATTTATGGTGGTTTCTTTACTGGGGGGGTGGGGGTGGGATGTGGATGTTAAGGGTGATTAGCTTATGGTCAGACCTGACTAACGAGGGGGGTGACCATAGGTATGGAGCATTGATTTCCCATGTTGGTAATGACCAGGTCTAGGATATTGGAGCCCCTGGTGGGACTATGGATTAGTTGATCCAGGGCGTTGGAATTTATGAATTCCAAGAACCGTTGCGCAAAGGTGTTGGGACATGAGTAGTTTTCCCAGTTAATGGCAGGCTAGTTAAAATCACCCAGTATTAGGGTGTTTGGCTCTATCTTAATATTTTCCAGTATGTTTAGAAAGGTGTAGTGAGAATCTTGGGGTATGGTGGGGGATCTGTAGCAAGCTACAATTTGGATTGCAGTCTTACCTAATGTTAGTTGCACTTGGAGAATTTCAGACACATTGTGTTGGCCAACTAGCCTGGTGGTGTGAATATCCTTGGTGAATATTGACACTCCTCCACCTTTAGTGTTTCAGTCCTGGTTTGTTGGCCAAAAAGTGTGGTAAAAGTTGTAGCCTGGTATTGCAGGGGTGCTCTCTGGAGCCTTGAACCAGGTCTCAGTTACTGCACAGATATCGATGTTCTCCATTTTTAGGAGTGCCTCGAGAGAGTGCATTTTGAGGTTTAGACTTCTAGCATTGAGTAGCATTACCTTCAGATTTTGCATGCTTGTACCTGTTACGGTGGTGGTTTTGTCCTTTGAAGTTTGCCTAAAAAAGGCACTATAGGGGTGGCAAGAGCCTTATCCAGGAACCTGAATCCCAGGGGCGACAGGTGCAGACCATCTCTGGCAAAGCATCGTGGTCTGTCAATCATGTCATCCCAGGCAGACAGATACTGGATCCCCTTTGAATGACACCATAAGCTTAGCCAATTGTTGAAGTCAATCATTTTATCCTTATATTGTGGTATCATTCTGGGCGAAGGCAGGATGCTACTCAGGGCTAGGGTCATACCTGCCTGAGCCACATGATCCGAGAGCTCTTCCATGTCTCTTTTCATGTAATCCAGGGAGGTACGTCTCAAGTCATTCACTCCAACATGGACAATGACAGAGTCATATTTGTACTTGTTGCGGAGTGACTTGAGTGCATGCGTTATGTGGCAGATCCTGGCACCTGACTGTAATTTTCTCCTTATTCAACCTGATGAGAGGGACATCAGTGTGCCGGACTATAGAGTCACCTATGACTAAAGTGTTAGGTACATTGTCTTGCCTTAGGGGCTGTTGCTGGGTGGCACACTGGTGTTGTGAACTATGTGACACATTGGTTGTGATTGGTGTTTGTTTGCGTTTCAGCTTCAGAGGTCTTTGTTGCTTGGGCAGGTTACAGTTAAGGGCCTCTGCATATGTGGATTTAGTGTTGCTATATGTGGGTGTTGGTGGTGCGGGTTTAGAAGGGCTATGTGTTGCTTGAGGTGTAGTGTGGGTGTTAACCTTCTCCTCTTGACTGTTTAGCACAATCTTGGGTGGAGAGAGCTTTGCTTCCATTTTGGCTATGTAAGTGCATCTCTCACAGGTTGTAGTGTTGGGTGGTAGGAGGAGAGGGTTGTCTGTGTACATGAGGCAATTGCTGCATTGCCCCAGTATGCCCAGATTCACCAGGTGGACAGGAGAAATCACCGAAGCTGACCCTTGGACATGCCTGGTTTGGGGCTTTTTTTTCTTTGTAAAGTATAGGAGCTGTTTCCTTAGCAAGGTACTTTGCAATTATAGGCTGTTTAGTGCCTACTATTAATTTCTCTTTGTTAACAAGGAGAGTTCAGTGTTTGTATGAGTTTAAGGCTTCCTAGTGCTTTCCAGCAGGTATTAGAGAAAGTGCTAGTCACAGGGATGCTTAAAGGTAAGATTGAAAAGAATGCACTCTGCCGTGTGCACTAGAGAAGTTAGATGTGAAAGTAGGTAACTTGAGTTTTACCTGTTTAAAAAGTTAAGGTTTAGTGGAGAGTTACTATTCAGCAAGATGGATTGAAAGGGGTGGTCACTTTTGTATTTTGGTACTATGAAATACTGTAGGATGGCCAATACATTTAAATAATTGAAGGGGTGGGATTTCAAAAATGATGATTTTGTGATTACTCACATAAGCCAGTGAAAGTAGAGAGAAATGAGATATATGGTCAGATTAACATAAGAGGCGGGCAACTAGAAAGACAGTGGTATTTAACAAGACAACTTAAATGGGTAGGAGGGCGGGAAAAAATTCTGCCTGACTCAGAACGGAGAGAGCTGTGGTCTCTTTTGAAGTTTTAATACGCTGTTAAAACAGAATGCAAGCAAAACACAAGGTAAAGAAAACAAACTACAGTACTCAAAATATAGAAAGGCAATACAGTAATACAAAAAATAAAAGCAAACTAACCTTTCCTTCACAGCAAAGTGTAGCAGAGTCTGGATGAGCCTTTCTGGTAAAGCTCTGAAATGTTTTAGTTTACTCCTTAAATAGAAATTTTAGTTCCTAGCTCCACCCCCTCTGTTAACAAGTGATTAACCTTAAGTGACCTCTTCTGTCTTATGAATGAGTCCTTAATTAATTAGTTCTTATTTCTGCCTGACTCAGAACAGAGAGAGCTGTGGTCTCTTTTGAAGTTTTAATATGCTGTTAAAACAGAATGCAAGCAAAACACAAGGTAAAGAAAACAAACTACAGTATTCAAAATATAGAAAGGCAATACAGTAATACAAAAAATAAAAGCAAACTAACCTTTCCTTCACAGCAAAGTGTAGCAGTGTCTGGATGAGCCTTTCTGGTAAAGCTCTGAAATGTTTTTGTTTACTCCTTAAATAGAAATTTTAGTTCCTAGCTCCACCCCCTCTGCTAACAAGTGATTAACCTTAAGTGACCTCTTCTGTCTTATGAATGAGTCCTTAATTAATCAGTTCTTATTTCTGCCTGACGCAGAACAGAGAGAGCTGTGGTCTCTTTTGAAGTTTTAATACGCTGTTAAAACAGAATGCAAGCAAAACACAAGGCAAAGAAAACAAACTACAGTACTCAAAATATAGAAAGGCAATACAGTAATACAAAAAATAAAAGCAAACTAACCTTTCCTTCACAGCAAAGTGTAGCAGAGTCTGGATGAGCCTTTCTGGTAAAGCTCTGAAATGTTTTAGTTTACTCCTTAAATAGAAATTTTAGTTCCTAGCTCCACCCTCTCTGTTAACAAGTGATTAACCTTAAGTGACCTCTTCTGTCTTATGAATGAGTCCTTGATTAATCAGTTCTTATTTCTGCCTGACTCAGAACAGAGAGAGCTGTGGTCTCTTTTGAAGTTTTAATACGCTGTTAAAACAGAATGCAAGCAAAACACAAGGTAAAGAAAACAAACTACAGTACTCAAAATATAGAAAGGCAATACAGTAATACAAAAAATAAAAGCAAACTAACCTTTCCTTCACAGCAAAGTGTAGCAGAGTCTGGATGAGCCTTTCTGGTAAAGCTCTGAAATGTTTTAGTTTACTCCTTTAATAGAAATTTTAGTTCCTAGCTCCACCCCCTCTGTTAACAAGTGATTAACCTTAAGTGACCTCTTCTGTCTTATGAATGAGTCCTTAATTAATCAGTTCTTATTTCTGCCTGACTCAGAACAGAGAGAGCTGTGGTCTCTTTTGAAGTTTTAATATGCTGTTAAAACAGAATGCAAGCAAAACACAAGGTAAAGAAAACAAACTACAGTATTCAAAATATAGAAAGGCAATACAGTAATACAAAAAATAAAAGCAAACTAACCTTTCCTTCACAGCAAAGTGTAGCAGAGTATGGATGAGCCTTTCTGGTAAAGCTCTGAAATGTTTTAGTTTACTCCTTAAATAGAAATTTTAGCTCCTAGCTCCACCCCCTCTGTTAACAAGTGATTAACCTTAAGTGACCTCTTCTGTCTTATGAATGAGTCCTTAATTAATCAGTTCTTATTTCTGCCTGACTCAGAACAGAGAAAGCTGTGGTCTCTTTTGAAGTTTTAATATGCTGTTAAAACAGAATGCAAGCAAAACACAAGGTAAAGAAAACAAACTACAGTATTCAAAATATAGAAAGGCAATACAATAATACAAAAAATAAAAGCAAACTAGCCTTTCCTTCACAGCAAAGTGTAGCAGAGTCTGGATGAGCCTTTCTGGTAAAGCTCTGAAATGTTTTTGTTTACTCCTTAAATAGAAATTTTAGTTCCTAGCTCCACGCCCTCTGTTAACAAGTGATTAACCTTAAGTGACCTCTTCTGTCTTATGAATGAGTCCTTAATTAATCAGTTCTTATTTCTGCCTGACTCAGAACAGAGAGAGCTGTGGTCTCTTTTGAAGTTTTAATATGCTGTTAAAACAGAATGCAAGCAAAACACAAGGTAAAGAAAACAAACTACAGTATTCAAAATATAGAAAGGCAATACAGTAATACAAAAAATAAAAGCAAACTAACCTTTCCTTCACAGCAAAGTGTAGCAGAGTCTGGATGAGCCTTGCAAAATAAAATAAAAATAAATATATACATACACACATATATATATATATATATATATATATATATATATATATATATATTTATTTTTATTTTATTTTACATTTGTTGACCGGGAAAGTCCGACTGGATGCATGTCCATTTTCATTGGAGGCCCAGGGAGAAAATCTCTACAGTTAAATTTTAAGCAAAATATAAGGTGTATACAGAAGCATTCAAATTTACATAGTACCAAACTTAACATTGACTAGTAATATAGCATTGAAGCTTAAGATTTAACATATTTACATAGACTGAACACATCTTTTACAGTTTTAGGTTGCGTCATTACATAATGGTGAACATTGTTAGTAGGAGTTGCATTTTTTTGCTTTATACAGTTAACTAGGTATAAATCCCTATGTCACAAGATGGGTTGCCAACTGGCTCACTGACAGAACCCACACTGTAAAAGTTGCAGACTCCAAATCTGACCTCAAAGCAGTGACAAGTGTAGTACCACAGGGTTCTGTCCTGGAACCTCTCCTGTTTGGCATCTACTTCTCTGAAGTAAAGGCTAACACAGAAGGCCTCTGGCTAACGAAGTTCGCAGATGACTGAAAACTAGGAGCCATAGTCAAGTCCCCAAATGATGTGGGCATCCTACAGAAGGGCCTCACTGAGACATATGTCTGGTGTCAGAGCCATGGTCTCAAGCTTAATGCCAAAAAGTGCAGTGTCATCCCTTTTGTACCCATGAACTACCACATAGGCAGCAATCTACTTAACACCGAATACGTGATAAGAGACCTTGGGACCCAGGTGGACAGTAGTCTCTCCTTTGATAGTCACATCACCACAGTAGTCAGGAAGTCCTTCTAAGTGGCACACCTCATCATAAAAGGGTTCTCATCCAGAAAAAAAAAGGTCATTGTTCCCTCTACTCATCATTCATAAGACCCATTATAGAGTACAACACCCCTTTTGGAATGTACCTTACAAGACATCTGCAGCAGCTGGAAAGGTCACAGAAGTACCTCACAAAGAGGATTACTGGCCTCAAACAAATGCCCTACACTGACCGCCTCAAAAAACTCCAGCTTTACTCCATAGCATATCGCCTACTCCGAGGTGATCTCTGCCTAACATATAAAGCTATGTCAAACCCAGAGCTTTTGGACATGCTACACCTAAAGAAATCCCAATCCCTCCAAGTTACACGCTCTAGGGACCTAAACCTTGTCACCACAATAAACAGGACACGCTGGAAGGATATATTCCTGTCCCAGAGACTTCCTATACTCTGGAACAAGCTACCCATCTATGTCAAGCAAAGTTCTTCATTAGCACTCTTCAAGAAAAATCTTGATGAGTGGATGGGAAATAGGAAATACACCCCAGGGATCACTTCTGTGTCTCTGCTGGACAGTAGCACAGGAAAATAACTTTCTTGGGTGGCATAAGCTATGGAACCTTGCTGGCTAGGCTTACATAGGCCCTTGGGCCGATAGTCTAGTACCTACCTATGAACCTATGAACATGTGAGTAAGTTAGCTACAGTAGGGACTATAGCAACAAAAAGAGCAAAGCTTAGACATAGTAGAGAGTATAGTAGCAGGAGAAGAGACAGAGATAGGAAATTGGATAACAGGTTAAGTAAGAAAAGCAGGAAGAGTAGGTAGCTTAAGTATAGAG
Organism: Protopterus annectens; assembly: GCF_019279795.1. Classification (NCBI taxonomy): domain Eukaryota; kingdom Metazoa; phylum Chordata; order Ceratodontiformes; family Protopteridae; genus Protopterus; species Protopterus annectens. Next base: position 1,436,476,239 of record NC_056743.1, on the reverse strand, counting down.
CAAGAGTAGAGGTGTAAAGTGAAAAGTGTAGTGGACAGATAGAGTGTCCTAGCAGTGTCATATGGGTATTAACTAAGGGGTTAGAATTAGAGGTGGAACTGGAAGGAAGCTAGAGAAGTTGCATTCTTTTGGTGATGAAGCTGAAGTCAGAGGGCAAGAGAAAGGGGAGAGGGTGGGAGAGAGGGAGGGTCAGCCAGGTGGGGAACATGTGCATATCCATGTGTGCTTTAGGTGCTCTTTCAAGAGTGTTTCAAATGTAATCTTTGAGCCTGTTGAGGTAATAGCAGTAGGTAGGGTTTTCCAAATTTTACCTATGTAGTTAGGGAAGAGGAATTCCCCTGCTTTGTTGTTGGTCTTAGTGACCTTGATTAATTTTTTGTTGCTAGAGTGAAGTTGTTCTAGTTTTAGCTTGTAGTTCTAGTAGATTGGCCGGATCTGGCGCTTTTACATACACACACACACGCGATATATATATATATATATATATATATATATATATATATATAGATAAATAGATGATATAGATATTATGCATGTGTGTGTGTGTGTGTGTGTGTGTTATTGTTTTTTAGTCTGGGTATGGCAACATAAATAGGAATTTTCTGATTTAACAGTTAACATAGTGAGTTATATGGTTGGCCTCATCTGTTAGGTAATGTAGTGGTTACTGTTCAAGTTCCTCCAAGTGCTAGATGTTTTATGGTACATTGTTATGGAAGGCAGAAACAGTTACAACTTAGATGTAGCATATAGCTGATTTCTTAACTTGAGGTGGCAATGAGGTAAGACTTCAAGGTCATGGTACTGTATGCACAATTTCCATCCACTGAAACTGATGTTATATGACTGACCTGTTTGAACAATGACATAAGACAGGGGCAAGATTTAAAGTGGGCTACAGGTTTGTTCCAGCTTTTAAGTCTTTGCATTTCTTTCAGCTGTTTTAAGGTTGAATTATGTCTCTTGGGTTTAATAGGGCAGGCAATTTCTAGTGTTGCTATACACAATAGTGCTGATGTAACAATGTTTAACAAATGGATAACTATATAGAGTGCTATGCAAACCTGTGGCACTTCGGGCCTTGGCAAACTCTCACTTCCTTGCTGAAGGGTTTGGGCCTAGTAGGGCTGGTGGATTTTACAGGAGTTGTTGTGTAAAATAATGCCTGCGTATAATAATGCTGATATAATAATGTTTTTAAACAAGTTATCAGGGTAAGACTATCTGAATCTGTAGCATTTTTGTCCTTGTGTATGGTAATGCTGATATAATAATGTTTTTAAACAAGTTATTAAGGTACAGACTGCTATCTAAATCTGTAGCATTTTTGTCCTTGGCAGGCCTTCACTTCTTGCTCGATGCCTTGAGCCTAGTTGAGCTGGTGGATATCCTGGTTTCATGCATACAATAATGCTAATGTAAACATGTTTTCAACAAAGATATGAGTGTATAGATTGTTAACTAAATCTGAGTAATTTGTGGCCTTAGCGAGCCTTTTGCTTCTTTGTTTATTGACTTACTGACAATTAATGTGTCCGGGGCCCAGCAGGCTCTGTGCATATAGGGGGTAGATGTGTAATAGATGTGGAAAAAAACAAATATTAGTTACAGTCATCTGTATTCAGGCCTTGACTAGGCCAACACCTCCTTAGTCAATGGGTTAGTGAGAAATAAAGGTCTCAGGCCCAGTAGGGCTGGTGGACGGTGGGTTACTGTTTACAATACTGCTGACACAAACAGGTTTCAGTAAGGTTATAAGTGCATGAACATTATCTAAACATGTCTGTATCATGGGCTCTTGGTCAGGCCATTGCTCATTGCTGGGTTGTTTAAAGGAGATAGTATATTTAGGGCCAAGTACAGTTGTCCATTTTCAGGGGTTGCTGTGTACAATATTGCTGACATAAACCTTTTTCCATGTAGATTAATGTTGACACAATCATTGTTTTATTAAACTTACAAGAAGATAAGAGCTGTACATAAATTTGTACATATGTTTGGCCTCTGTTAAGGCCTTTCTTCCTTGCTTACTGGTTAATGGGGAATAGCATCTCTGGTTCGGCAAATTTGGGGAATTTATGTGTGGCTGTATACAATAATGTAGAAAAGAAACTGATTCAGCAATGTTACAGGTAAAGTTACCATTATTTGAAATCTTGTGAGTAGGGCTTGTACACCCTTTAGCAATGGTTCAATGGTAAAAAGGTGACTCAGGCCCAGTTGGGCTGGGGGAAATTGGGACCTCGCATTGATTCGGTAGCCCTTATGTCGCAACTTATCAGGTGGGGCCGAGAGTAAGGAGATTGTTTTGACTTAAGGGACACCAAGAGCTAGGAAGTATGTTAAGAATGCAGGAAATAACAGATTATTGGTGGGAAGCCAAATACAGTAATAAAGTATAATGAAAAAAAATTGCCATTAGCCATAAGAGAAAGAAGGTTTCAGCCAGAACAAGTAGGCACCAAGACGGGTAGTCGTCTGAGTTAAACAGTGAGAGAGGGATTAAGGCTGTTTACTATGGCTCTCTGTTGAAATTTCAGCATTCAAAATGCCAAGTGCCAACAAGCCAAAAAAAAAAGACCAAAAACACAGAAGAAGACCTTCTCCTTATATACTAACTCTGAAATTTCCATACCTTACAGAAAAGAGAATATTCTGAGAGACTTAGTATATGTGTAAGTCTGATTGGTCGGCCATTCAGTCTCTGCATTTTGGGACTCACTGTAGTGGGTCCCAACATTTCATATGGTTATTGTTTACTGTAGGTGAGTGATACTAAAGGAGGGAGAGAGAAGGGAGAGACTGGTAAGAGGATGGTGTCTAGTATTATTCTTGCTTCATAAGGGATCACACAGCATCATGGCCAAAGAATTTGAGAGATGTCTACTAGAACTGCTTAGCACGAAAGGAAGACAGTGGCTAGATAGGATTTGTACACTGACAGAGTCAATGGTGGTCCAGACAGAAGCATTGGAACCAGCCACAATGGTGGCAAAAGAGACGGTGGCAAGGGTAAAGTCAAAGTGGATCTTCAATGGAGAAAATGGAAGAGGAAAGTACCTGCAAAATTTTAGGATATGGCGGTTATAAAAGGGGAGTGCTGAATTAATGATGTTGTTAATACTGGAATTAAAAAGTGGGATAATGTACACAAAAGTGACAGAGGATACAAAAGTAAAAGGGACAAGAAAGACAAGCATAAGACTCAGAGAAATTAAGTGGTAGACCAGAACAGCAGGGGGAGCGAGAGGAGGATGCAGCATAGGAGGTCATGAAAATAATCAGGGATCCATGGTGCAAGAGGCCTCCGGGAGGAACCACCTAATAGCAGGAAGAGATCAAGGGAAATTGAGGAACAGTTGGCACAGCTCATGGACATGCTAATAGCAAAGAGAAGTGACCATATTGACATGTCTATGACAGTGGATTTGGAGTGTGAGTCAGAAGGGATGGTGATTAATTCACTGGGAGGATGTGAAAAAAAGCCAATGCGGTCATGTCTCCTGACTTATATGTCTATATCTGAGCCCAATGGAGATACACCTTTTAGAGAAGATGAGACAGCAGATAGTGAAAGGTGAATATGTAAACCTCTTCCCACTACTAAACAGACCCAAAGAAGAAGAAGAGGAGGAGGCGGGTAAAGACAAAAAGAGGGAGGACAAGGACCTGGGGTTTAGATGTAGCCTCTTATAAGGATAACATAGGAGAATTGTCTTGTAGGTTTTGCAGTTCTATGCTGGTGTGAACAAAATCCATCCATGCCAACTAGTATTTGGTCATACTTTTACCAAATCATGAGAATGAGAACCAATTATCCAGGGAGTGGGTGGCAGGATTATGATGAACAATTCAGAAGGTGCAAACACTTGCAACCGGAGCTGTCACAGGGGAATGTGGACATGTCTTTCGTATGGGAGATGGTGGAGGGGGTTGACACTCTGAGAGTAGCTTTCTTGTATGGCAGGTGATTTCTGGACATGGCTGAGGGACTGGGATCAATTTAAGAGTGCAAGAGGGGAAGAACCTTTTTTGTACTATAGATACAACAAATGGGAATACACCTTTCCACCATACAGATTCAATCATGAATGTTTGGCATGCATGGGGAGGCAACCCATCAAGGTCTGTAATAAAACAAGCAATGACAAGTCAGGTGGGGCAAATTATGTTAAGACAGGGAACCATACCTACACCCATGATGGTAGAAAAAAATGGTGCTGTGGCTCAGGGCATACCCAGAAAAAGGAGGCAGCAGCATTGTTGGAAAAGGGTTTTAAGAGGGGTTGACAATTACATTTAAAGGCCAAAGGATGACCTTTGAGGTGGAACATTTGTGATCTGCTAGAAAATGACCTGAGGTACTGAGAGATGAGGTGAACAAAAAAGTATGCTTGGAAAGGGTAAAATGCCCCTATAAGTCACACCACTTAAAAGAGTTGAGAGTGTCCCCCTGGGCTTGGAACCAAAAACAGATGGCTAGAGAATTTAGGCTCATTCACCATCTTTCACTTCCAATAAGGACATCTGTTAATGACATGCTGCTGGAAGCAGATACGCCTGGTAGCTGTACAAGGGAGAAGGGGCACTCATGGCAAAGGCAGATACTGAAGCAGCATTTTGGCCCCTGCCTGTTAGGAAAAGGGATCAGGAGCTGCTGGGTTTCAAAGTAGATGGGGAATATTACACTGACTTCTGTATGCCAATGAGATAGCTTGTGCTATGTTTGAGAGTTTAGCTCATTCTTAGAATGGTTGGTGTGTCAAGGGTCCAGTGGGTGTAAAGTTACACATTATTTAGATTACTTTTTTCCACTGGACCTAGGGCATCAAACTCATGTGAATTACGACTCCAAAAATTTAAGAAAACAGTCAGGGATTTTGTGGCACCATTATCAGAAGGACCAATAACATGCTTGGTATTCCTGGGTGTTAAAATAGATGCTTTGGATGTGGAGGTGTGATTACAGAGGGACAAAGCTGCCAGATTAGCAAAGGAGGCGCAGACAATCAGGACAACAAAGAAAGTGATGATGAAGCAACTCCAGACCCTGGCTGGGCTTTTAAACTTTGCATGTAGGGTTATTCCCATGCGGAAATCATTCATGAGAAGGTTAGCAGCAAAAGGATGGTGTTTTACAAAATCACATCACAAGGTGAGGATGATGGTGGTAATGTGTACAGATCTGTAGACATGGCAAAAGTTCTTGAGGAGGTTTAACTGGGTGTTATACTGACAACAGAGAACAATGAACAAGGACACCCAGTTGTTCACAGATGCAGCAGGAGGCATCGTGTTTGGGGGATTTCTGAAGGGCAAACGGTGTGCAGAATGGTGGCCACAGGACTGGAAAAAAGGAAAGGGGGTCCATCCATAATGGAAATGGAATTCTTCTCATTAGTTGTCACTGTACACATGTGGGCCAATTTGCTGCAGGACAAGTAGATTTTATTTAGGCCTGATAATATGGGGGTTAGGGAATATAGAGAGACTAATGAATCAGTGTGTACTGAAGTACACACAGCACAACATAACATTCAGAGCACAGCATATTCAACGGCAGGAGAATGCTACTCTGAATCACTGTGTACTGAAGTACACACAGCACAACATAACATTCAGAGCACAGCATATTCAAGGGCAGGAGAATGCTACTCTGAATCAGTGTGTACTGAAGTACACACAGCAGAACATAACATTTAGAGCACAGCATATTCAAGGGCAGGAGAATGCTACTCCTGACTCATTTACTCATTTTCAGTGGGGCATGGATATGGGGCATGACAGGCAATGCATTGCATCTATGTACACAATCACAGTATAAGAAATGTATTGTCCATTTTGCGGAAACAAAGACTGATGAAGGGTGGTGAGCACAATAGCCAGTACCAGTATCACATCCATTATGTTACATTTTAATTTAAAATACAAGGACATGTCAAGGTGCAGTGCAGATGCACATATAGCAGAAATTAGTTGGTACCAAAGAATGTGAGGATAACAGGGCACCTCACAATCATTTGTAGTTACAAAGATGCTCCAAGGTTGGGGGAGAATGATGGCCAGGAGAGCAGATGCACATCAGCCCATTCGGACAAGTATTTTTGCACGTCTGTGGGGAGTTCTGAGAGAAGTTTGCACTTTGGAGTATGAACTGTGGCTGTTCCGGTCAGCATGCTTAATGGCTTTTTGTGAGGCATTTTAGAGATAAAACAGCACAGCAAGCATGACAACCTCTATGGGTGCTAGATCCAGTGATATTAAGCTGGTGGCTGAGAGGTTATGGATACATGTGAGGAAGAGAAAAGCAGACCAGCTAGGACAATGAGTATAGCAGAGGCCCAAGCCCCCAAAGGGTGCAGGGTAATATATAGTTAGATGGATTATAAAATACCAGGCGAAGCATCCAAATGGCAAAACACTATTTTTTGTCACAAAGTTGGGCTCCCTTTTCTACTTATCAATTTGAGGCAATCCTGCAAAAGGTCATAGGCATAGCCGGTTTTTAGGCACCAGCGAACCCTGCGGTCGCTGGGGGCCCCCTGTTCCCTGGGGGCCCCCAACCACAGCAAGTTATTTATCCTGATATTTTGTCACATCTGTAAAACCAACGAAAGCTAGTACAGCAGTCTTGTATACTTGATAAACTATGAGGATAATAACTCTTATTTACATCTCCCTTAAAATTCAAAGATATTTCTGGTTGTAGTAAGGGTGTTTTGTCAAGTAACAGGCATCAGAATTCCATTAAATATTTTACCACTGACATAGTGCTCCTGGCTTAGTTAAACCCTGCTTTTGGACATTTTCTCCACTAAAACTAACTACATACCCAACTTTTGGTCTCTGCAAAACCATGGCTGCAGGGGACCCCCTTAATCATCTTTGTCTGTGTGGGGGCCCTACAAAAGCTGCTGCTGGTTGGAGAAAAATGACGAATAAAAAATGCATTAATTTCCTAATTATGCACTTTAACATGAACAGGGCTGTGATATGACACTGTTAGGATAAAGCTGATAATGAATATGAACAATATAAGCACTAGAGGGATCAGCAGCCCAGAGTGACTTACTGCAGTGCAAACTTTGGACTGTAAGAAGAGCTGATGCTTCCGATCATCAGGGATAGTTTCTCTTTCAGGTAATTTTATAACTAATACCAGAACACCAGAAACTATAACTCAATTTCTTTACTTAAGAATTCAGTACATTCCCAAAAATAATAGAATAAATGCTCAGAATCAGAAATATGTTTAAATATTACTCTAATTCACTTAAAAAGTTACTAGAATAACATCTTTTGCATCAACATCTATTTTTGGACAATAAGTATAAAACTCAGATGTCTGGATTAATTGACTGTTTGTAATCCTGAATGATTTACCAGCAAATCAGACTTTTTACGAAGGATAAAGCAAAAGTATGAACAAAATCAGGGAAGGTCTGTGAAAGTAGGAACAGTGACAAGTATGCATTACTCCTCAATGAGATAAATCTTACCGCTTCTGCTGTTTGACGACTGCTAAACAGCAGTGACTAATCTGGTGTGGCAGTACCAGTGTTGCACAAGGCATTGCTGTTTCCTGAAATAAGTACATAACTAGTACTGCTGTGGCTTATGCATGTTTGTGTGTGTGTGTGTGTGTGTGTGTGTGTGTGTGTGTGTGTGTGTGTGTGTGTGTGTGTGTGTGTGTGTGTGTGTGTGTGTGTGTGTGTGTGTGTGTGTGTGTGTGTGTGTGTGTGTGTGTGTGTGTAAAAAATATCACTGATTTTTATCTGTGCATGCACCCAATAATGCCAGGACACAGACATTATTCTTCTGTGTATCAGTAAAAAATGTACCTAACAAGTCATTATATTTCGAAAGTAAGACATAACATATATCACAGAACATTCAGACACTTAGATATTCTTGGAGTCTGGTCTTAATGAATAACGGGGACTACCTTTATCATTCTTGGCTGTTGCTTTTTGGAGAAAAATGTATCAATTTTCCGAATACACTGTTTAACCTGAATGGTGCTGAGATATGACCCTTTTAGGATAACGCTAATAGCCTCTGTTTACAACCACACCAGCCCTGCTCAAATGTGTGTGTGTGCATAAAGCTGCTACGTGTTATGAGGGGCTGGAGATTGTGTGGATATTACATCTTTAATTTTCATCACAGTCAAACCTTAGAGGTGCGCACATGAAGTCATTATAGCTTGTGTTTGAGCTGAGGGCAGTGTTTCTCACAAACCTCAGAGGTGTACAAAGAAGGTTACTATAGCTTGTGTAAGAGAGGTGTACTGTCTAGGAGCAACAAATTTGAATATTACTGAAATCATTCTCACAATCATGTACTAGGCAAATATACATGTGGCTGCCTTTGACGGCTGGGGTGAAGAACATGCTATGTATATGTATATCATCAGTCACTTGAAATATATGACAAAGGCAATTTAAATCTCTGCTTTCATCCCAGTCTAACATCAGAGGGATGCATAGGCGGTGATTGTCTTTTTTAGAGTGTTAGGGAGGTAGGCAGTATTTCCAGATAAGACTTAAATATTCTCACAACTACTGGCTTGTTAGTTTACTGTAAGCTACAATTTTGTCAGCTTCGAAAATTAAGCCTTGGGCACAAATTATGTCTTCCTTGAAAGAAAAAAATAAAACTATTTTTTTTTTCTTCATGATTTTTATTTAGGCCACCATTGGAGTAAAATGTTGAGAAAATGCTCTAAAATGCATCCCAGACCATCTGTAAACCTGTGGCTTCTTGGGCCCTGGCTTGAGTTATTTCCTAAATGGTTATTACTGGGCTGTCTTGTTCAGGAAAGGTGTGTTGAAAAGATGCAAGAAAAACTAAAGCTGAAACACAACAGTGAATTTCTTTCTTTAATCATAATTTCTGTTCAAGCTATTATTGGATGAAAAGGTTGTGTAAAATGCACTTCAGAGCATACAGAAAGTTATTGCTTCTTGAAAAAGCTGAGAGTAAGGCAAAATGTGAGAAAAGGAAGAAAAAAGTAACGTGGATGGTATGGGGAGCCCAAAAGGAGAAGGAATCAGAGGAGAGGACTGGAGGGTGTGTGTGTGTGTGGGGGGGGGGGGTTGAAATGTAGGTCCAGTCATCATTTCACTAAGTCCAGACCTGTACATAGACTTGTTGCAATGTATCATTGTTGCAACTAAGTGCCAGCAACTGTAACTGCCCCTTTGTTAGACAGCTCAACATAGTGATAGTGTGGCACATAGGCCTGTTGTAATGTAAAAGCTTGTAGCTGCAGATCTTTCTGTGGATACTACTCCTAAAAGTTTGCAGCATGAAATAAAAGGTTGCTTTGGATGGATTGCATTGTTAGGATAATACTTATACTGGAAGTGCCCAAGGGGCCCCCATCTTGATATTTGCTGGAGGCCCCCAAAATGCTAACATCGGCCCTGGTCATAGGGTACCTGTGTCTTGACAACAGCAAATTAACAGTACTTTCCTTCCAAATACGGCCTGCTTCACATGCCTGCACAAAAGAGGCATCTGAAATTGAATTAATGCACTTAGGTCAGTGGAGATTGCAAGTGTATAGAAGATATGTCAGATCATGATGACTAATCGGTATTCTCTTTTTTAGGTGACATAAAGCAGCAGCAGAGATATGGATTCTGAGACATTCTTTCAAGTACCATACAGCCAGAGAACTGGGTGAGGAGAAATTTTGGTTTCAAAGATTTAGAAATTTGGGTTCACTGTCTGGGAAGATGAGGAATGCAGTGGAAACACCTGCTGACATCTTTGACAGAATATTCTGTCATTACCTGAACCAAATGTAATTGTACTACATATGGTAGATAATGTTACACGTAGCTCTTTGCTTTACCACAGAAATAGAATTTGACAATGGTTGGGCAGATCAGACAGAAATGGCAGAACATAAAGCTTGTGTCTTCAGATATAATTCAAAGACCACTCTGGCAATGAGCAAATAATGTCAAAGCAGTAGAAAGGGTTAAGAAGTTGACTAGCGGTTTTGTTAGGCAACAGGTAATCAAGCTGGGGGGGGGGGTTGGATACTGCATCACACTAATATTAACATCAGCTCACCAGAACTTTACAGAAGTGACAGAGTTTACTTGTAACATTCAGGAACAAAGTTATTTATAGGAAACCTTAAAATAGTAATCAGAAGATTTGTAAAGGTGCTTGGGGGAAAGCAAGCCATCTTTCAATGGTGGAAGGGCATACTTAGAAGGCCAAATGGCAAAGGAGTGTTCTTGGCCTGGGGGGGGGTGCAGGCTTGGACAGGGGCCTGTAACAGTGATTGGTTGCAGATCCCTTCAGCCATTGGTGTTAGTTGAGCATTTACAGGGATTGCATTGGTATTTTATGGCCTGGTTGATTTGACTTCCTTCCCGATTCTGCCCTTTGCAGACATTTGAATCATCGTGAATAGCATTGATTTGGTCTGAATGACATTGACTTCTCTTCTGGCACTGATATGATACATAATTCGATCTGATTGGTATAATAAATACATGGCTGTGGCCATTTCTCACAGCAGGTGTGTGATGTGATTGTTAAATGATGTGCATTCTCCAAAGGCAATGAGAACAGAGTAGGTAGAGAAAGAGGTGAAAAAGCTACAGTTAGCCAAGCAAGTCCTCATTTCAACAGCAAAACAGGACAGAGCAGAATAGCTACCCTTCCTTATAAAATTAGGAAGAGGTATAGATAGCTCAAAGTTAGAACACGTAGCATCGGACTGACCCATAAGAGCAGGTAGGTGCTTGCTGACCCATAGGGGTGATCTCACTAAGGGTCAGAAAGGAATTTCATGTTTTCTTCCACTGGGTTTTTTAGGTTTTGCCTTCCCCAGAAAGGGGTAGTTAGGTTAGGTAGGTGTCACAACCATAAAGGTGGAAAGGCAGAATCAGAAAGCTAAATTGCAAAGGAGTATGCTTGGCCTGGAGGAGAGCAAGCTCTGACAGCTTGGCCGGTCTCTGGGTGTGCCACCCTATGGTATAGCAGGCAGGTTGGGCACCACAGCCTGGGGTCCTGCAGGTGGCAGATGCCCCATTCAGCCAGTGATATCTGTCTGAATGGTATAAGGGAACTGTCGATGGTTGGTTACAGATCACTTCAACCACTGGTGTTCGTTTTGCATTTACATTGATTGCGTTGGTATTATATGGCCTGGTTAATTTGACTTATTTTCAATTTCTGCCATTTGCACACATCTGAATATTCATAAATTACATTGATTTGGTCTGATTGGTATTGACTTACGATTTGGTACTGACTTGATACATAATTAGGCCTGACTAGCATAATAAATACTTGGCTGCAGCCATTTCTTCCAAGCAAGTGTGTGGTGTGATTTGTTAAATTATGCACATGCTTATTTTCATCTAAAGGCAATGTACATTGGCAGAACAACTAATCAGAAGCCCACATTTTGTTTAAAAAGTATCTGCTTTTGAGTGGAAGCTATTTCCTGACTTTCAATAATTAATCTTTGAAAATGTTAACTTCTGCTCCTATTTCTGTGGTCAGTAAGTTTTGTTTTTAATTTGTAAGCTCTCCCTTGCCTTTTTAAAGGCCTTGGGAACTTACCATTTTGTTTAATTTTTATTTTTCTGGTGGTATAATTTTTTTCTAGATTGGCAGGCAGAATATTTCATTTAGGCTCAGCCCGGGAGGTATATAAATCATTTTATAAATAAAAAAAATAGAAATAACTAATCAGAAGCCTGCCTTTCTTTAAAAAACATCTGCTTATGAGTGGGCTTGAGTTAGAGCAGTTGAATGGTATCACTGGCAGAGGACAGGACTGACCATAAGACCACTATGTTGTTGTGTGGAGTGACTGCTATGCACACATCAGCTGACACTATTCTCTGCAATAACTGTATTATAGTAAAGGAAATAGTTCATATTTTGGAGGGTAATAAGTTAAGTGATCAGCTTTCATGTTCTTGTAATTATTTTTCAGTGGTAAGGACTGTTACTGAATTTGTTAGTTTGTGGTTTACGGATAGTTGGGATGGGCAAATTCACCTTTCAAACCCAATTCCCTACAATCAGCTAAGACTAATAGTTCTAAGAAAGAGCTAAGTAACATAACACACATTATAACCCAATCAAACATTTCTAAATAAGGAAAACAATAGGAAAGAATTTCAATCCCAGCAAGAAAAAACACAAATAATATGATAAAACTGTCACTATTAACTTTATTTCAATGATGATAAACATGAAGGAAAATGAGCATCCAAATTCAGACTGTTACAACAGTATTTCTTAAGTTTGCATTCAGATACATGGTAAACCTACAGTTCCCAGGTGTTAGCTCCATCACAGCAGGTTGTCGCAGACTGTAAACAAGCTTTATTTGAAAACTTATGCCCAGAAGTAATATTTTTAAAACCTACAGATTTGTCCAATCCTGACCATATGAAAGGGACAGACTCTTCCAGCTCAGACAAAATTAAGATAACTAACCAGAATGGATGCCCTAATAATATCACAACTTTAGATAAATAAACACTAGTCAGGCTGGCTAATGTGAGCGTTCCCAAATCAAACAGTAATATAATGTAGGATGAAGCCAATCTGCTCAAGCCACAGTTGAGCCTTATCCTGTGCAAACTTGAATTTCTTGCACTCATGGTACCACAGCGGACACAAAGGCTAGGAAAAGAAGTGGAGATATTAGTAATTCTGCTGCTGATGCTAATGTGGTATTTACTTCACAAAGCAAAAAATACAAAAGGTGTGTACTGGGGTGAAGGCTCACGAAATACAAAGATTATCCACTCAGGTGCATCTAACGTATCTATTCGCAAAGAAATAGAAGTCCTGAGTGATTCTGTGCTTAAGCCTACAAACAGAAGTAGAGGTAGCTTAAACAAAAACTGCATTACTGTGAGTGCTATATCTGGTTTAAAAATGTTAGATGTAAAATAGATGATACCAAAACTGATTCATGAAAACATGCCTTATAATCTGATCTTATTCCTCACAAGAACCAATGAGCTGAGGTCAGCACCATTTAATCATATGAGGAATGCCATTCTAGAGCTAATTTAAAAGCTTAAAGAAGCTTCAATTAGCCTTATACTAAGTGAAATAATACTGTCTCCATACTGGTATTGGAATGACTATTTACTTACCACAAGCCCACATTTTCAATACTTGGTTAAGGCAACTTTGTACAGTGTAAACACAGAAGATTATGACTGGGTCTCTGATCATAACCATCTTATTATGTATTTGAGACATGGGTGTAAGGTGAATCTTGGCATTCATGTTGAGAACACATCATAATATGTTAGGATCAGAGATGCAACCATAATTCTTTGTAGTACATGGACATTTATCTGCTCCATGTATTACTAGTTATACAAAACTAATAATTAAAAAAGTGATGCCTTGTGTCACTAAAGCAGAGAAGAAGTGGTTGACCCCCTTAAGTATTGCCTATGTAAGTGGTGCAGTTTTAATGAATATAGTGGCTGTGTTGTACCAGCCAGCAGGCAGAAACAGGAGTTGAAATGAGCAGTTTCATGTCCTGTTACTGCTGCTTACTGGTCAGCACTGTCAGCCTTCGATGCCATGCTCAGCGTTGACAGAGCATGGGGGTGGTTAACAATTGCTAAGCACTCTTTTAAGTGTTATTAAATTTGGGTCTCACACTGCAGTAACACTGAACTAGGATGTAATTTAACCATTGTTGGAGCAAAATCATGGCACTCAGTAAAATGTATCCACTATTGGGTAGACTGTAGATACGATAATCACATGTTTTCCAAAGATGGCCTTCAACTTAGACAATTATGGGACTGCTTTTATATCATAGAAAATTAAAGAATATCTGAAACATTTTTAGACAATCTAAAAAAACAACCCAGCCTATAGAATATCTGATACAATTTTAAAATGTTTTTATTGCAATTCCCAAACTCTGAACAACAAGTTTGATGAATCATGAATCAGTCAGTATAGTTACTGAATATAACTATACAGTAATAGCAATTGTGGAATCTTGGAACATGTCAGCACTACAGATTCCAAATTACACAAAGTAAGAATGCCTCAGAGGGAACTCCAGAGGTGGGAAGTAACATTATGGATTTATAACAAACTTCCATCTTCACATGAGAATTCAGTTAATGAGACAGAATATATAGTTGTTCAGTTTTTTGAACCTTTACCAAGTAAATCCTTTGTTATCATAGTCCCAGTATGGATGCGCTTAAACACAGGGATTGCTTCACCTGTTTAAATCATAACTTACTAATGAAAGATATTATACTAATGGGCAACTTTAATTACCCTGCCATTGTTGGGCAAGTCTTTCTACAAAAACTATTTATGAAAAAGAATTTGTTGATGTATTACAATGAGAACTGACCCAACTTGTCAATGAAAGTACCAGAGGGACTTGTATTCTTAATCAGGTTCTAACTGACAACCCTGGTATTAATGAGAACTTAATAACTGGGGCAACCCTTGAAGTTTCAGTTAAAGTATAAACTCCAGCACTAATAGTTCATAAAAAAACACAATTATGAATCAATTATAGAACTTTAATAGAATCAATATACAAAACAGATTGGCACTCCTGTTTATTAAATCACAAAGTAAATTTTGGATACATCATTTTGCATGATTTATTTCTTAATAGCCTTGAATCCACAGTTACTTATGAATCCACGGTTACTTAAACACAGTTCACATAAAATATATATTTCCTCCTTAGTAAAATTTGAATCTTAATGAACACTATAAGAAAAAGTAAGGTTTTTAGGAAATACCTAACAGTAGCAAGCAATATAATTTTTAATAAATTTGGGAGATAACTTAAGAGGAAACTTAGAATGTACAAAATAAGCTTTGAAAACAAACTTGCTGCGGATACAAATAAGAAGAAAAGATTTTATACGTATATTAACAGTATCAACAATTCCTATCTGTCAGTGAACTCGGAAGGCAGTTATAATACATAATCCTTTAAAGATAGTGCACCTTTTCAACCAATACTATGCAACATTGTTCATTGCTTGATCTAGTTTTGACAGATATCAACTAATATTGCAATTCCTGATAGCTCATTTTTCTCTATTATATCTCAATGGTTGAAAGAAAGACATTTTATTAAAATAAAGAATTCAACAAAGAAAAATCATTTACTACCAATATTGCACCTAATATTTAACAAGCTATTACAAAAAGGTACTGCTCCCCAGGTTGTGAAAACATCTACTAAAATAACAATATACAATAAAGGTAATAAACATGATGTTATCAACTATAGACCTATTAACCTCACTTCCAATATGGGCATGGTTTGAAAGATGCATTACTGAAATACTGGGGAACAATAACACAGATATACCATTTTGGAATTAGATCAACACAGTGTTGAAAAGGGTGCCTCTACATTGACAAGTTTATTAATTTTTTAAGATCATATTATTAAGGCTATGGACCTAGGTTTATCATATGGAGTAATTTGCTTAGACTTAGCCAAGGCCTTTGATACCCTTCCTCACCATGCAATTTACCAAATTCTTATCAGGGCTAAGGTCAATATATTCCTGATAAAATAGATGATGCCATGCTTAGCTGATAGACCCAACTGATGACCATACAGGGCATAAGCTCAAACTCCTTTCCTATCTATCTAGGAGTTTCACTTGATTCTGGTTTTGGACCAGTGTTATTTAACATTGTAATTGCCTCCATTCCTAGATCTATGATATCTTAGATAAGTAAGTATACAGATGAATATAAGATTGGGTGAATTGTGCAAAATGAATCTGTTATTGAGCATTTAAATTCTTATATGAGACAGACTGGTAATTGGGCATACAACTTAGCTATACATTTTAATTATGACAAATGTAAGATAATTAGAAATATATAATATTTTGGAAAGGCTGCAGTTCATTTACCTGTGTACCTACTAGAATATCCACTAAAGGAAGTAATTCAATATAAAGACCTG
Source organism: Protopterus annectens (assembly GCF_019279795.1). Classification (NCBI taxonomy): domain Eukaryota; kingdom Metazoa; phylum Chordata; order Ceratodontiformes; family Protopteridae; genus Protopterus; species Protopterus annectens. The sequence continues at coordinate 1,436,460,248 of NC_056743.1, read as the reverse complement.
GGAATAACTATGGCCTCTAATCTTTCCTTTAACACACATGCTGAACTTTTGAGTAACAAAGCCATGAGTCAAATGTGATACATGTTTCAAAATCTTACCACAAAAAAATTAGATGTTTCTTATGATACTATATGTTGGGTCAGTCTTTAGAGTACAGTACGTTTTTGTATATGCAATGGAGGTCAGTTGAATTATCTTGGGACAGTATAAAGAAAATTCACCAAAAGGATTATAATTCACAAAGATTACAGTTTCAATAATACATGCAAATACATCAATTTATTTACTCTTTCTTATCATTACTTCATGGTAAATTAATATTTGCCTACAAAGTCTTTCATGACTCTGTTTTATAAGCTATCTAGGACATAAATATTTACAACAGCAGTTTAACAGAATCATCAGGCTATGAAGTTTGCTTTAGGTACTATGAAGACCCAATTATTTCTCATTAAATAAACTCAAAGATTAATGGTATTATCAAATACGTTACCACTTCATATTAGAGACAGTACAAACTTAGAATCCTTTAATAAACAACTGGGTTCATGGGTTGGAGATAAATTGTTCGATCCAGAAATCTTAGAGCCAATGTTACCAGAAGGCCATACAGCCTTAATGCTAGCATGCCATTTATGAACTTATGAAACTGTAAAAATAGCATGAAAAGTATGTTTCCAGCTGTAAACAAGAATATGCTCTACTCATTTTGAAAAAAGTGACATACTATTACAAAAAGTGGGACTGTTACTTTCACAATTGCCAGTGACAAGGAGAATGAAGACAACATTACCTGTCATCTGTTCTACTTCAACCAAAGAAAATGGTACATTTTGAACAAGCCTGGCAGAAAGCTCAACAAAAACAGAAGGTATATTACCAGAAAAGAACAGTGGAACTAACCAAAAACCCAACAATGTAGAAGAGAAAAAAGACTAAGAAATAAAAATATTTGAGTTACTTCCTCTGGATTAAAAAAAATAAGTCAAAATAATAAAATTTATAGCAGAAACTAACATGCAGGGACTAGTGAATATTTATGTTTGTATAGCAGAACTTCATCAGACTGGTCTGAAGAAATTTACTGCAAGTAATATATAGACTAAAAGAAATAACCCATTTGAAGTCTCAGTACTTTATTGGATTTCTTTTAGATCAGGTGACTCAAGCATGTGATTCCTTTCAGTCTCTACATTACTTGTTGTAAATTTTTTTTTTCAAACCAGCCTGATGAAGTACTTCTGCAAGACCAAATGGTGGGTATATTAGATATGGTCATATCCTTCTGCAACATGGAGGATGACAACTTACTCCATCATGGACATTGACTAGGAAGCAGCCACTAACATATACTGTTTAGTTGATATGACTGCTACTCCTAGCATCTTAATGTTATCACTTTTTCTTTGTGCACCAAGAAATGACGGTGTAAAAACTTGCTGGTGAATGCCTCTCATAGAGCAATTTTTATGTTTTTGAATCACTCTGCCATGTTGTTTGCCTCATTTGCACTCAAGCTGGGCTCATTACCATAATGTTTCCCATTTTCATATCATTACAAGCTCATTAACATATGTTTCTGACTGTGCAAAATTTTAAAACATAGGGCAACAGCGCTACCTGCATCTTTGAATCAGCCTAACCCTGCATGCTACCACTCTCCACACTATTTTGCCTAACATGTTGCACTATTCATTTTTGAATCCTGGCCACAGTCCCTGAAAAAATAATAGAAATACAATTCACTAATATCAGAATGCAAAATAACCTAACAAAAGAATAAATAAATACATAAATACACAAATAAATAAAACACCAATAATAGCTAGCCAGCTGAAAAATGTAATTACTGGTATAATGGACCTGATTCTAACTCTCTAGGGTAACTTAAAAAAAACAAGTTAAAAAATAAACTTTAAAATGACCAAATTCTAACATATTTTAAGTTCTAACAATTATTAAATTATTTTGAATTCCAACATACTCTCACTAAACTATATCAAATAATTAACTGTCACAAAAATTAAAAAATAAAAAAAAAATGAACAAGTTTAATAATTGCCCCACTACTCACCTACAAAACTACCCATGACATTCATAAAAAGCTCTGCAAATTACTTAAGGCTGTATTCAGTAGAATTGTATGCAATTACTTAGTGCATTGAAGTCAGCTGGGAAATGGTATTATAATATAATATAAGCATGAAAAAAACTGATAAGTGGAATATACAGGGTGTATAATGCATGCAATATATTGCACTGCAGGATTAAGGAAGTCAGTTCATATTTCATGCATTTGCCTCTTTTCACACAAAGTGTCACTAAAACTACTGTATAAGGTATTTCATGTATCACATACCAGCCTTCCAGTTATTCCAAATTTATGTGTGTGTTTTATCACAATATATTAAAGTTACAGTAATTTCACTTGTATTATTTTTGCAGTGGGTCTCCACCCAATATGGCAGCTGTGCCCCCATATCACTAATCTGCAAATGCACTATTTCTAAAGTCACATCAATGCATAGAATTTTCTTTTGAGCTAGTGCATCTTCTGAGGTAGTATATTTGGAGACTGGGGTAAGGTGGACACATTGGAAGCTGAAAAATGCTGTATATTAAATTACTACTGTGGTCAGCTGTAACGACAATATAGTGTGACCCTGACACATGCTCACATACATAACTATAGTCATATAGACAGATAGATAGATAGATAGATAGATAGATAGATAGATAGATAGATAGATTGATAGATAGATAGATGTGTGTGTGTGTGTGTGTGTGTGTGTGTGTGTGTGTGTGTGTGTGTGTGTGTGTGTGTGTGTGTGTGTGTGTGTGTGTGTGTGCGTACTCATATACAAGATTATCTCAGCTAAAGTTGAATACCCAAATTAATGAATACCAAAACAGAGAACACAAAATCCCAACTACACAGATAATCAAACATGCAAAAGAACAAAGAACAAAAAAATCTAAAACAAATAAAAGCCTTAAACATAAAAAATCACATATTGGTACTTTTTGAAGTAGGGTCAAGCTCTTTGCTGGACTCCCCCAAGTGGGGGTTGGCAGTCCAACCCCCCCCCCCTCAAACTTATACATACAAAATGTATAGTCACACCAAGTTGCAGAAGGGATAAACTCCCTAAATAAGAAATCACTGCTACTGCACAGTTATGAACTCAACCAGCAGTGACTCCCAAACAGCAAAACCTACTTACTGGGACAGCTGTACCCTTCAAACAACTAAGGAACATGCACCATTAGTGTAAACTCACTCCACAAATTGTTCAGTCAGTCACTATTTCCACAAATGACAATTTGATCATTTGTGCCTTCACCATAGCTCTCAACCTTTTAGCACAAAAAAAAATCTGTGCAAAGCCAAACATAATGGGGGGACAAAGCCCCTAAAATAGGGGCAAATTTTAAATTTTGTTGTTATAAAGTTAGAAAGTTGGGTACTTTTCCGTTATCGGGGCAACAGGTATAATGAGCAGTTACAATATTAGCACGTGGTCACAATGATCCTTAAAGTAATGTAATAAAAGTATTTATTATTTATTTAAATTAAAAGCATATCGGTCAGTGTTGAGTTGGTGGCTGTATAGTGTGTGTGTGTGTGTGTGTGTGTGTGTGTGTGTGTGTGTGTGTGTGTGTGTGTGTGTGTGTGTGTGTAGTCGTTCCGGGCTGGGATTCATGTGTGGAGAGATGGCTGTAAAACATACAGGAGTGAAAACAGTTCCATTTTTGTTTTGTGCAGTGATGGCCAAATATTCTGAATCCTACGTATCAATCCTAACTTATGATTGTCTAGATTTTTGCGGAACTTCCTGATTTCTGCCTCATAATGTTTGGTCTACTTCTCATGAAATGTTTGGCTTTGTGTCTGATCACTGAGTGCTGAACTTGTAAAATCAGTGTAAGGTGTGAATGTCACACCTTACACTGTTTACAACATTCATGGTAATGCAAAATCTGTGGTCAGCTTACTAAGCTTATAAGAATCATATTTTCCATTTGTTGGTATTTCTGGTCTTTTCTCACCTCATTATTTCCGGTTTTGTCCAGATGTCTGAAGCTAAGAGGCTGAGAGGTACAGCTCCCGTATGGCTTGTTTGTAGTGCATTTACATTTGTTTGGCAGCTAACCTTTCATGCATGAGAAGAAACAGAGCACCTCTAGCTTAAAAACTGGAGACATTCTTTATTGAGGGCATTGAGAGGTGGGTTATCGCAATTAAGAGAAACCAGACTGGTGTGGTTTGTTACGGGGATGATTTCATATATACATCAGTGGCAGCAGTGTGATAATTTCCACCTCGTGCTAACAATGCAACTGCTCATTATACCTGTTGCCCCGATGACGGAAAAGTAAAGAAAGTTGCTAGAATAAAAGGTTTTGTGTTACCATGCATTTTCTGACAGATATGAAGTCTGAAACTCAAATGCCTGTCATTATTTAGTGAATTCAGTCATCACTGATTTGCCACAAAAATCCAAAAAATCACAAATCTTTTGAGGAACAGACCAAAGCCAAGGCAGAAATATGGGCATTCTGTGAAAATCTGGACAGTTGAGAGGAATGGCCCTAACTCAGTTCAACACCAGTAAATCCCATATGACCATAAGTGCCTTTATTTGTATATATACAAAGGGTGAACCTGTCTTAAGGAGGGGACACTACAAAATTCTAAATCATGATATTGTAAATTGTGATTGTTAGAGCCTAAGTGCTCAATAACAATATATCCAAAAAATTATGTATGTGTGTGTGTGTGTGTGTGTGTGTGTCTCAGTGTGTGCACGTGTGCGTGTGTGCGTGTGTGTGTGTAGTGGGGAGAAAAGCCTGTAATGGCTGTGATTGGGTTAACATTGGAACTTTCTCAGCAAGTGTGCTTACATGCGTGCATGAGTGTGTGTCTCAGTGTGTGTGTGTGTGTGTGTGTGTGTGTGTGTGTGTGTGTGTGTGTGCAGCGTGTATTGGGGAGAAGAGCCTGTAATGACTGTGACTGAGTTAACATTGCAACTTTCCCAGCAAGGTCAAGAATAACTCTAGGACTTACTGGATTTTTAAATGGATGCAGTGCTTAGGTGGACGTCAAAAAGTTTTTGGGAAGTCATGTTTTTTACCTGTTAGATTTGATAAATAAACATTCTAAAAACATGTTTTAAATAGTATGTGCATTTACATTACGCTGCTCTTAATGCCAGTCTAGAAGAAGCGTGCTTATGTAAACCCTGCTTGCTTATAGGAACTGATGAACAAGATGCACTGCTCCATAGCAAGCCTAACTATGTGCTGCTGGAGCAGTCACACCCTCTTTTTGAGTTGGGCATTTTGAAGCCCTGAATGCATACTCTGGTTCTCCTGCTTCTGGGTCAGTTTACACTGTGATTCTTTACCTATGTATCTCTCTAGCTATACGGAATATTTATGTGTTAGTCTGGGATGTGATAAAACTGGATATCTTATAGTGCAGGAGGTGAGTATTCTTTGAGAAGTGACTTCAGTAATCATGACTTTGGTTCCCTTATCCTAATATGTAAGACGCTTCATTTATCACATGAAGGAGATCCCATATACACATATTTCCTTTATCCATTTTTTTACTTTTTATTTTGGATTAGTTTTCCATTCATTTCATCAGGTGAGATAATTGTGTAGTTCATCAGGTGAGATAATTGTGTAGTTCATCAGGTGAGATAATTGCGTAGTTTTTCTACTGAACAAAGCTTTAGCTATGCTGGAAAGATTTACCATTGTCTTGAGGTGAATTGCAAACTTTTTTAATGTTGTTTTTATTTTTGGTACTCTTGCAGTATTCTAGCGAAGATTATACTCAAATTGTAAGTCAGTAATGTGTTTTAGTTGGCTTAATTTTATTTAATGCAGATTTTTAGTTTTGGATCCATTTTGCCAATAATGTGATTCCCAAATGGTAATTTGCTAGTCCCATTTAATTTGCTTAGTTTTACTTTTTAATCCTCATTTTTAATTCCATTTTTAGGGGTTGATTAATATGGCTGTAAATATTGTTATGTGGTTTGGCTGTGTATTTTTTAAGTGTTGGTGTGTGTATTTTCATTTATTATGAACAGCACTCGGTTATGGTGACTGGTGATGCACACAGAGTGATAATAAATGTCTTGTGATATTCACAGAGTGGTTCATCATAGATTATAAGTGATGCATACTGTTTGCAACTGAAAATATTTCAATATGGTTTGTTTCCATTCATATAAATGTATGATTGCCTATGTCATAAGTGATAATTTAATAAAGATGTTTCATGTTTAAAAAGGAAAGATATTTCATAGTGCAAAATCTTAAACATAGATTGGCTCTCAGGAGCCTGTATGAAGTATAGGGAAATCTAGGGATTTTAATCTGTCTATGTAGTTTAAGTGGATTAGACCTGAAATCTTTTTTTTTGTTTGTTTGTTTGGACTCTTTGGAGCCTTTCTAGTTACAATCAGTGCTTAGATTGGTACATTTCAAAGGGGATAATGCATTCAGTGAGGATCCAAAAAGTGAGGAATATAGCATTACAAAGACAACTTCTTACACAGATGAGCTGTCATGGGCTACTACATGAGACTGTAGGACTTTCTGACCACAAGTGAGATATGGTGATTAAAGAGAGGGTCATTGTCTATGTAGGTAATAAAGTCTCTGAGGACCAAGTCTGTCTTGGAAAAGGTACCTATGATGTGATACATGGGATAGGGTGGAGGCTTTACTGAATACAAACATGCTGCACTTCATGGTATTTGGAACAAGACCATAACTGGCACACCAGCTGTTGGTTTGTTCCAAGCCCTCTGGAGAATATGGGAATCATAGGTGGAGTTGGCAACTGCACCAAGTTTGCAGTCAGCCACAAACTTGGTTAGCCCTAGAGTAACTAATACTTGATTTCACATGAAAAATGTAGAGACTAAATAAGAGAAGGCTCAGAAAAGAGCTCTATGGAGTGTCACTAGGGAAATTTATGAAATGTGTCTTGTTCATAAGCTAGTTTGCTAATCAAAGGACTATATAAGAATGTACACTGAGACTGAGGAGTTTATCTTTACAACTTGCATGGGAAATAGTGTAAAAGGCTTTGGCAAGGTCTGGGTACGGAGTATGGATGAAATGGCCCTAATTTATGTGTTCTGTTACTTTTTCAAAAAAACTCTATTGGGTTGAGAAAATATGACCTTCCTTTAGAAAATCCAAATTAGATGTAGTCCTGGATATTTATGCTGCTTTATGTCATTTTCAGTTAGCTCAGCAATAACAGGTTTAAAGGTTTTGAAACCTATGCTGGTAAGACTACTAGGTCTGTAGTTACTGTGATTTGCTGTGGGTGTTGTGGCACCACCCTTGAGAAAATGTATCAGTGTGGATAATACATTTTAAAGAGACTTTGAAGGGACTGGACAATGTGATGCTTAATGCATCCAAGGAGACAGCATGAAATATTGTCTGTAGCAACAGAATTTGTGTTTTGGGTTTTGAAGAGAGTTGATGTGACCTGGTCTTCGGTAATTTGGGTGCGACATACTATGAAGAGGAGTTTGAGCTATATTTGTCTGCAAGAAGATTAGCTAAAGTAATAAATAATCTAAACTCTGTGTCAGAAAAAAAATGTTATTCATTAATACATACAGACACACATACCTACACACACACACAAACACACACACACACACACACACACACACACACACACACACACACACACACACACACACACACACACACACACACACAAACACATGCACCCACACATGCACACGCACATGCACACATACTTTTAACTGAAGATGTGGAAATCCATAAACCTAATCTATTTTATTTCCACCTCAGGGCTTTTCCCAATGGCATCCCTCTCTTGTCCCATGGAACAGAAGCTGGGTATTCCTGGGGACTAAGTAAAATCCTTAGTGCCCATTCATTTCAGGCCAGGAATCCCTATCTATCCTTGGTTCCCTTGCAAGTGTTGTGTGGTAGGGAGACTGGTCCTTGGGGTTGGTCTACTCTCTCCCATTGGGAGCATCTTCCTCCCCCTTGGTGGCTCCTCTGAGCCTGTACTTACTGCCTTCTCAGGGGAATCATGCCTCCATATACCAGTTTTCCCTCAGCCATTTAGTGTGAATGCACTATAACAGTGTGGTCTAGTACTGGTGCATACAAATCATCACTGCTGTGATGAATAATGGGTATTTGCAACTATACCTTTCCTGTAATGTGAAGGACATAAGCAGGCCACTGTCTAATCCCTTGAGCAGCTGTCACCAGGACATTTAGTTTTGCAGCCCACATTTGCACTGCATGAGCATATCAGGGCAACAAAGAGAGAGATCTAGAGCTCCGTAGCACAATCTTAAAGTGTCTAAAAGTGTACATTGTTAAACATACCCAACCAGAAATGACATAGTGCTGTGATAAAGCTGTGACTATTTTCAAAGACTATGTTTGGCAGCAGAGATAGTGACATGCACAGTGAATGACAGCATCAAGCAATATACAGTGTCATAGACATTACAACGTACAAAGATATCGCAAAGTACATTTTGTACAAATGTCAAACAGATTCACCTGGAAGTTGTCTATACTAAACCAGAAAAAAAAACACTGAAACGTAAGTGTGAAAAATGTATGGAATGTAAAGAACTTGTAATAATAATAATAAGAGAAAGAGATCAGCACAACATAGAGGACATAATGTTTGTTCTGTGCACCATAAAAACACTTATTGAGACTTAATTATGTCTTGTTCATAGGTTTGTAAGTCCATAGGAGGTACTAGGCTAACGTCCCAAGAGCCTTTGCAAGCCTAGCCGTCCTTGTCCCAAGACCCCAGTTATCAAAAGCTCGGTGAATGAAGTTCACTGAGGTATGAGCAAGTGGTATAGTAATTATTACCGACTGCCTCTGTCCACAAGGGACATGGACACCACCCCAGGAGTGAATTTATGATTACCGATTCATTTATCTAGGTTGCGCTTGAAAAGAGTCAGGGAGGGGCTCTGATTCATATGAATGGGAAGCTTGTTCCAGAGAAGGGGCAGTCTCTGAGAGACATATCTGTCTCTCCAGCAAGATTTGTTCATGCCATAGGCAGATCTCTTGAATGACTGAACCTCATGCAATTTGATTTATGAATGTGAAACATATCCATCAGGGCAGGGTCAGAGACTGGCCTTGTAAGCCAGACACAGACCACCCCTTAGTAGCGTGTAGGAGACAGAATACAGTGATATTGCTTTTAATCTTTCCACATAGAACTTGTTTTGCATACGCTGTATATTCTTGGTAAGAAACCTTTAGGGTTTCTCCAGCTGCTGCATGTATCTGGTGACGTACATGCAAAAGGGTGTATTGCACTCAGTTATTGACCTGATGAGGACAGAGTACAATGGAATTTTAACATCCTTTGATCTGGATGCCATGTGTTTACTTATGAGTTGTGTCACATAGAAGGACTTCCTCAACACTCTGGATATGTCATGGTCGAAGTTCAGATTGCTATCAACCTGAGTACCCAGATCACATACCATTGGGTCTACTGTTAGGGGGGTGCTGTCTATATTGTAATTAGCAGGGACATTAGCTTTCCCAAAGAGGATAATTATGCATTTTTTTGGATTTGGTTTCAATTCATGGCTTTGGCACCAATCATTTGTCTGCATTAATCCTTTCTGCAGTATATTATAATTCCAGGACTCAGTGATTCCTCCCAGTTTGTAGTCCTCAGCATACTTGGTCAACCACAAGCTATCTACATTTGCCTGGATGTCTGAGAAATAAATTCCAAACAGAAAAGAGACCAGCACAGAACCCTGTAGTATGCCACTGATGACTAGCCTTTTCCTAGAAATGAATTCACCCACTTTGACAGTATGTGTCCTGTTGGTCATCCATTTGGCTACCCACTTGGTGATGTAGGGGTTAATTCCCAGTTGAGATACTTTCTCTATAATACCTGAGTGTGGAAATTGTTTCAAATGCCTTGGCCAGGTCAAGGTGGCAGTATGCACAGTCTTTCCCTTGTCTATGGCCTTGGTGACTTTCTCAAAGAAGTCAACCAGGTTTAACAGGCATGATCTATCCTTAACGATTCTGAACTGATTTGGGTGTCAAGTCTGGAGATTACTTATGTCCTTGTTGATAAGGTCCATAATGACTCTTTCCATAGCCTTGCAGATGAGGCTAGCTAGTCAGGCTTATGGGTCTATAATTACCTGGGTTGGTTGATGGTCCTCCTTTGTGCAGAGGGATGACTGTTCCTGTCCTCCATTCTGATGGAGCATAACCTGTCCAAAGGCTGTGGATGAATAGAGATCCGAGTGGCACTGCTAGGTCATGTTTTAAGTTGTTTAAAAGGCAACATGGGGTACTTTCTGGACCTACTAATGCTGCATTTTTGGCCTTAGAGGGTGAAGGGATTACCTGCTCTCTTGATATAGAAGGCTGAGGAATGGTGACAGGTATACTATGGTGAATGACCCATGGGGACTGAGGGTGAAGTTTGATCCAAATCTGTAAGCTAGCAGGTTGTCAATTTCCTCTGGTTGAGTATGGGTGGGATTATCTACAACCAGCTCTGGGCATGCTGGGTATTCCCCTTAAGATTTGGGATGTAGTTAAACATGCCTTCTGGTTATCCTTAGTGAGGCTATTTTTGCTTTGTAATTTGCTTTGGAGAACTTGACAAAAATCTCTAATTTATTTGTTTAGACTGATGTGTTATTTTCTCATCTGCTGAGCCAGTTGCCACTTATTCTTGGACATTATTTTCTTTCTTTTGCTGTTTATCCTCTTTGTTCCAGAAGTCCATCAGGGTGACTTGTTTTTTCAGCAAGACTTGGTTTTAATCCTGTCCGGTACAGCTGATTCTAAACAACTGTGTAAGTGTTTATACAGGGCTTTGGTGTACACCTGTACATAGGAGTCCATGTTTTCAGGGTTTAAGGGAGCTTTGAAATTTGTTATGCTATCACTTAGTACGACGTGATTTGTCTTGGGAAAATTCTTAAGCATTTTTGAGTTTGATAGGGTATCTGGCCTTGTAATTATTTCAAATGAGACTGATTTCTGGCTGGATCTTAGCAGAGAGAACATCACAGGGGGGAGCAGTGCTTCCTCATGTTAGTGAGTAGTTTCTCCAGGATATTTGAGCCCCACATGGATGTGCTGACCAGCTGTTCCAGAGCAAGTAGAACTGATGAAGTCCAATAACTTCTGAGCCTGCTTATTGTGGTTGTGGATGCTCTCTAGTCAATGGTGAGATAGTTAAAAATCACCCATAAGTAAGGTGTTGGGCTGCACTGTAAGTGACTCCAGTAAGTCCAGGTATGCGGTTTGCTTTTCCTGATTCATGGGGGGGCTATAGCTAGCAATAATGTGACAGGGGATTTTGCCTTGGATAATTGGACATGGAGTAGCTCGAGAGAGTCAAACTGCTTGACCAGTCTGAAGGTGTACTGATCCTTTATGAAGATGGATACACCTCCTCCTTTGGTTTTTTCATGCTCGGCTTGTGGTATGAGCATATAGGTTCATAGGTATTTACTAGGCTAATGACCACAAGGGCCTTTTTAAGCCTAGCCATGCATATGGAAGGTATTGTAGCTCGCATGCCCATGGTGCTTTTCGTGGCTTTGAACCATGTCTCATTGAGTGTACAGATGTCAGCATCTTCCAAAGTGAGGAGTGCTTCCAGGGAGTGCAGGTTCTTGTTTAGACTCCTAGCATTGAGCAACAGTTCATTGAGTTTATCTGGAGAAGAGTCAGTTAAATTGAGAGGTTGGTTATTTTGACACTGCCTAAAAAGGCACTATTGTGGTGGCTAATGCCTTTATAGTATCTAAAAGCCTAGAGAAGGTAGGTGCAAACCATCTGTAGCAATGCAGCATGGCCTGTTGACCATCTCCTCCTGGGCTGACAGATATTGGATCCCTTTGTCTGGCACTAGAAGTTAAACCAATTATGAAAGTCAATCATTTTTTGTTGGTATTGTGGCATCATCCTTTGTGAGGGCAGAATGCTGCTCGTGTTAGGCTCATACCTGCCTGCGACACATAATTTGAGAGTTCAGTCATGTCTCTCTTCATATAGTCCAGGGAGGTACATCTCAGGTCATTCACTCCCACATGGACTATGACAAAGTCATACTGGTACTTGAGGTTGAGTGACTTGAGTGCTTGTGTGACATGACAGATCCTGGCACCTGACAGGCAGCTAACGATAACCTTCTCCTTGACCAGCCTGGTGAGGGGACATCCGTGTGTCTCACTATGGCATTACCTATGACTAGTATATTGGGTTTTGTGGTGTTACACCTTATGGGCTTGTTTGTTGAGATCCTGGTGTGTGTCTTATTATGTATTGTCATTGCTGTTTGCTTTGTGTTTTGTATATGTGGTTTCTAAAGGCAGCATTTGGGAGGCCTCTGGGCATTTGCTAAGTTACTAGTGAGTGCCTCCGCATATGTGGGTATATGTGTCAAGTCCTTATTTAGTGTGGGAAATGATATGTGTGTGGTGTGTGTGTGTGTGTGTGTGTGTGTGTGTGTGTGTGTGTGTGTGTGTGTGTGTGTGTGCGTGTGTGTGTGGAAGCTTAGGGGAATTTTTGTGGTGTTTTTGCCTAATTTTCTTCATCTGTATAAATACCATATTGGGTCTCTCTGGAAAAAAACATAAATTAATAAATAAATACAAATGTGTAAACACTGTTAATATAGAAGGGACAGATGGGTGTACATACAATGAATGTGGATAGCTAGGTCAAGTAAGGCAATTGAAAAAAATATTTCATTACTCAAAGGGCAGTAGTCATACGATGTCTAATAGCTGAATACAGTGGAAGCTGAATCAGTTTGCCTTTAAGCATGTATGGTATTGCCCTTCAAATACTGAGAATAATATACGGAGAAAAAAGTAAGGCATTGACGGAATATAATCAGAGATCATACACTGACCAGTAGTAAATTAAGCAAATAACATTCAGGTACACTGAATGGTAAGCCGGCCATTTTCTGCTATTGGATTTTACTTTTAAAAGGCTTATACTCTCAGATTGCAGGATCATTAGGGACTATATGTAAATTATGATGAAGTGGACACGATGTCCACTAGAAAAGCCAAGATGAGATACTTATGAATACTACATCAGGGATTTCAACAAATTAGTCTCAAGTCTAAGAGAAAAGGCTGTACATAGGCCTTGTTCAGATTCATTGTTCACAAACATTTCTGCTACTATGGCACAAACACATTAGAACAACCTCTAAATAAGAGCATTTACTTTTACTGGAATGGTTTTGTTTTACATGGTAGCCTCGGGGAACTCCTCTCTCCTGTATTCCATGGAAGAGCTGCAGTCTCATTGTAGCAGTTTTGAGGTTTGGCACAAAAGAATAATTTTGGGCTAAATACCATCTGAGGATGATTATCTGACTTAATGGCTTTTAAATGTATTTTCTTCTAAGTGCAGTTTTGCTGTAGAGAATAAAGTTATAATAAAGCTATCTGGCAGTCATTACTTTGTCAAGTATCCTTTTACAAACTCCCATACTCTCTCATCAAAGTATCTCAGTGTATATGCAAACATATCTATGTAGGTACCGTGAACAGAGTGTGGGGTTCTCTAAACGAGTATATTAGGGTAACAAGAATAAGGTAGAGACAAGTTTTTGTAAAAACATTCTGCCTGCTGCCTATTAACTGCAATTTAGTGACAACAGTTTAAAGTTGCTAAACTGTCAACTAGTCATCAAGTGTGAATTCTCAATTATCAGGGAAAAAAGATAAAGAAAAATCTGGGTATGTACAAACTTCAGCTGTGTTTACTTCATAGTAAGACTAAAGGTTCCAATAATTTGATAAGAATATTGTGCTATCAATAAGTCCATCTCAGCAATATGTCACAATTTAAATTGCCTGAGGAAACCCTAATTTGGCCGATGCAGCTGCACATGCCCAGAGGGTGACATGCACCCTGAGGAGAGAAACACTAAAGGTTGCATTATTATAATCAGCCCTGCAGGTTTAGCATCATTTGAATAAATCTGAACAGGCTGGAAATCCTTCCCTATGTGATGAAAGAAACTCTCACTACACCTCTGACATTGCTTGCCAAGTGGTGTTTCGTTAGGCTTTAATCACAGGTACAGCAATGCATTCATATATTTTTGATTTGCTCCACTGCTATTAACTATGCGTATGCCTCCAATCCAAGGGAGCATCATTGTTCTGCTCTGACAGACCACTAAGGGAATTCTTTATGAATGGTTTCCATATGCATTAGGCTTCCTTTCTCCTTAACCCAGAGTGGCAGCTTCAAAAACCCAACAACACAAACCTGCTGGGGAAAAGGATTATGAATGTTTTTCCTTTATAATATCATCCCTCAAATGAAGTTAATTAATTCATTTATGCATGCATTTGTTGTTTAGATTTCTTTTATCCAGCATAGATTCCTATATCCCTGGCTATATGCTGCAGTGTCCCTAAGCTCCCATATAAATATGGTTGTTTTATGTTCCATTAAAAACTGCATTGTTTAGTCCCCATTAGCAGGTCTTTCTGGATGATGTAGACACTCAGCCCACAACAACGTTAAAGCACCAGATTTTTGTTTAATGTTGGAACTCTTAACAAGAGATGGCCTTATCTAGTTATGCAATTTACTCAGTTAGTTTTGGTTAACTTCATAAAAACTATTAACACAGCATTCAACCTTTTAATACAAATATCAGGGAGAAAGCTAATAATCGTCAGAGACAAAAGCTTCAAGATTTGTATTAATATGCATTTTCTGAAAAGTAGGAGTTCTTAACTAAGGTCTAGTATTATTTAATGAATGTAAACCTGATTCTTTTGTCACAGGGTCACACCTCTCAACTGCCCAAATTTTCACAGAAATTCCAGATTTCTGCCTTATATTTTTGGTCTGCTCCTCACAAAATTTGTGGTTTTCTGGCAAATCACTGGGATGATCTGAGTACTGAAGTCATTAAATAATCACATACTTTTGAGTTTCGTGTTTCATATCCTTCAGGAAATGTATGTCACTACAAATTCTGTTATTCTTGCAACTTCCTAAGTTTATAAGAGCAGTATTTAGAATTTGCCCCTATTTTTGGGCCTTTGTCCCCCATAATGTCAGGTTTGTCCAAATTTCTAGCACTAAGAGGTTGATTTATATGATATACAGTCTGAGGCAAAGTCAGGAACAACTAAAATGTGTACTTGCTAGATACAATGTAAATCTAAATGTACAGAAGTGAAGGGAAAGCGGCTGAGAACTTTGGCCTGTCAAATAATTTGCTCATAATTACACAGCATGCAAGTAAAGGGTATTTATCCAGCCACTGAAAACCAAAACTACTTTGCCCTTCAATATATTCTAAATAATTTTATGATCTAGACTATGGTCTGCCCTCTCATCTAGAGCTGCTACAGTCTCATTTTATGTCCCATTTGGACACCCCATAATATCAGTTTTTATACTTTTTGTCCTTTATTTCCTTCTTATCCTTATTTTCTAATATTTTACTCCCTTCTTTTCATCCCTGTTACCCTTCTTCACTTCTTCCTATCTTCTCTGCATTTTTCTCTTTAGTCCTTTCTGCTCTTTTATCACCCTCCACTCCAGCACTTTTGCCCCTTTGGTTATTATCAGCCCTCTGCATGTCTTATGAACAGTTATAGCAGTGAATACTAAATACTGTATTTGTTCTTGGAATATTATTGAAAATTAAGTTCATCTAAATATAAATGTTTGACTTTTTCTACTGTGAATGTGTAGATTATACACATCCATTTCTCTGCTTTTGAAGTTATTATGTTTTTGAATGCACTGTTTGATGCCTTTTTATATACAATTATCATTGTTCTTTGTTCTTCAGTGAATATGATGTAAGTCTTGTGCACATCAGCTGATCTGTGACTTACTCTGGAACTTCTCCCCCCATGCCTCCTCTGAAAATGAGTTCTGTAATCAGACTATCCAAGTAAATAATGGCAAATATTTTAGACATATAAATAAATAAGGGCATTTATATGACATTTATATTAACTTGCAAAAAAAGTACATGCTTTTTCTGTGGGGTCTGTACATACTATAAGTAGACAGAGTACCCTGGATCTCCCTTAATTATAATTAACTCATGGGCTGCTGCATCTTAAGGAAAGGAAGAAAGGGGTGCCGCAACTCTAGGGAGTCAGATTCTCACACAATCAATTACTACCATCTGTAATTTATACAGTTGGTAGCAACTGTATGACTTCTATAAACATATCCGTTGTAGCTTGACTATGTGTTAACCAAAACATGGCAAGCACCAAGGATGGAGACTAGGCTGTGGGACCAGACATGTTTTACATGGTAGCCAGGCCTTCTGGAAATAGAAAACCAAACCTATCTGACACAGACTTCAAAAATAATTATTCGACTCTACTAGCTAGTTTTTGCACAAGACAGGACTTTCTTTAGATTGCCTGAGGTCATTTTCAGGCCTTTAAACATCCACAAGACTTGTAACATAATCACAGGGATTAGCATTGTAAAGTTTGTCGATTATTGCATTATTGTAAAATCAGTCCAGTGAGGCACTGAAGTGACCATAACTTATTGAATGCAATATGATTTTATTAACAACACTGAGGCATATCTCACTACACACTTTGGGGTCATCCCTGTATTGTGCTCTGTACATGCACATAAACTGAACCATGTAAGGCATTCCCATTCTTCATTATTATAAGTTATTGATTAAACTGACCTGTTTTCCGTTTTGGTTCATGAACAATACTCTAAACACTTAATTTTTCTTTTTCAGATTTTCTGGCTTCCTACGACAAAGAACTTGCAATTATTCAAACTACTGTCCCTCATTCATTACTTAAGGTTTAGGATTAGAATGACACCATGGTGACTCTTCCACAGTAGTGGAGTTAGCGGTCAATAGCTATGGAACACTTTTCAGCCATGACATTATTATTATGAGCAGGCTGTTAACATATCAGTCTTCCAAATGAATATTTCTATACACCAATATCTAGAGAACATTTTGTTTTAACATAATATCGCAGGGTAACATCAAAAAGTACCATTAGTGAAGTAATATCAAATACTATGAGATGGTGAATGAAAAAAAAATCACTGCATATTCTGTAGGGGGACACAACATTTAGTAATATAACTAGAAAAAATAAACAGTATCATTTGCTATATTTAAGTTGTTCATTCTCCATTATGCCTTTGTTTGTTTGCTACCCATTATCTTGGACATTCCTTAATACCTCATTTTATATTTTAGCACAGCTATAAAGATATAGCTGATATCCAGATCCACAGATATACCTGATATCCAGCTGAATGTGGCTAGATATTTTTTATATTGGCAGATATAATAGTTCAGTGATTATGTGTCTGGAGTTCAGCTTACTGCAGCAGACAATTCGCTGCACTTGTCCAGTGGTGTAACTAATCAGCAGCATTATTTATGGCAATGGCTCCTTTTACAGTCTGTCAATGTGCTGCCTGATGTGTCCCCCCTATTCAAGTCATTTAGTACAGGTGAGGTAATGCACAGCAAATGTATTGTTCCTTCACAATATGTGCTGTGCTGTACATTACATTTATAAACAATCCTGGAATAATCCAACACCACTCAAACTGAAAATTTATTTTCCACAATCCCGCATGAAACAGGAATTGAATGGTTTTATTTATACCCATGTCAATATTCTGATTTAACATATGACCTTATTCTTACTATAAGATTATTAATGGAGTTGGTGTTGCAAACAAATATCATTACTTTCGAGGAACAGTTGTTCAAACAAAATAAGGGAGTAGCAATGGGGATGGCTTGCGCCCCCATTTTTGCAAATATTGCCCTTGCTTATTGGGAGAAAGAGATATTGTTCAAAAGTGCGTTTTCAGAAGGCTGGACATTTTATGGATGCTTTCTGGATGACATCATTGCTTTTTGGAAAAATGGTAAACAAGAGCTGAATGAATTTTTAGAATTTATTAATTCCAGTACCAACTTTTTGCAATTCACCAGTAACATCTGGGAGGATAAAGTGGATTATCTAGATATTAGCATATCCAAGAACTATGACACAGAGGAATTTATATCAAATATATAGAGGAAACCTACTTATTCCAATACCCTCCTGCACTTCAAAAGCTGTCATCCTATACATCAAAAGAAATCTTTAGTAAAGGGGCAGGGGGTGCGTATTGCGAGAATGGTTTCAGGAGATACTGAATTCCTTGAACAACTTAGTGTATTAAAAAATATGCTGGTCAGAAGGGATTATCCGAGTGATTTTATTGACAATATTTTTACAGAAGTGAAAACAAAGAGAGGACAAGGCTTATTCCAGCCTTTATTGAGGAAAAACTTGACCATTGGTAGGGAGAATAAACAGGAAGAGCAAATATTTCTGAAATCTGCTATTTTTAGATTTAACAATCAATTTTTTGATATTAAGAAGATTTTTATGGCAGAATTGGAATATTTTTAGAGCTAATCAAGACCATTTAAAAGTAGTAGGGATGGCACTTAGAATTCTATACAAAAAAGAAGATAATTTAAAAAATATGTTAGAAAAAAACTGGACGGTATATAGAAAGGGAGGAGAAGGAATGGTTAAATGTGGGTTTTGCCTTCAATGCAGGGACATTAGAGAAGGAAAGGAAGTACATATCCCACACTTTGGTAAGTATTACTTACCTAAGAAGTATACATGTAGCAGCAAAGGGGTTGTATACCTGGCAATGTGTTCCTTATGTCCCTGTTTCTATATAGGGAAAACTATTAATGCTTTAAGGAAACGCATTTATCAACATAATTACAATATACGTAAAAAAGATATGAAAAATGCCCCGGCTGCACATATTTCGTTACATGAAGGACACAAATTTACATTCACTATCTTAGATCAAGCCAGTGTGGGGGAAAGAGGTGGTCCCCTTAATGATTTTTTGGAGCAGAAGGAATTGAAATGGCAGATGAGAGCTAATGCCTCAGAATATCCTGGGCTGAACAGCACAATATCTATTAGCTCTATACTGAGATTAAAATCTGAATTTTATATGAAAACCACTTGGTTGTCAATCAATTTTATGATTAGATTCATATTTACGGTGTTGACGATGCATAATATTTTAAATTAAGTTTATTGATGTGATTTTAAATGAATTGTTATTTAAATTTGTACAGGAAGTGAAGTCATGATTGTGGTAGTATAAAATGGTGTGGGGTTGGTTGTATTCATTGTTATCTGATGAAGTTTTCTGACTAAAGATGAAAGTGCTAATAAAGATTTTATTGGGTGTACTCTCGTGGCCTCTTTGGTGTGATCAGTTTGAGTGGTGTTGGATTATTCCAGGATTGTTTATCTGGTTTGTGGATTATGGAGTCAGGAGGTGCACCCAAATCTACTATGGCTGATTTAGCCAAATCCTTTGAGATTCTAAGCAGAAATGTGGCCAACCGGATGAACTTGGTGGAGAAATTATGTCAACGGGTCGTTTTACAGCATGAACTAACTAGCTGTAACAATGATGCACAAGTCGTCAGTCCAGTGAATGATAGCTTTAATGCTAGTGGCATTACACCAGCGCAAAGGGAACATGTGGATGTGAATAGCCAATTGGAAGGCAGGAATTTAAATGTGACGGCATCGCAAGGAGGACCACCTAGCAGTAATGGCTTTTACAAAACTTTTAACTCACTAACACAATGGCTTGACGAAGGGAAAGCATGGTGCCTTGGTCCCTCGGATAGAATGGATGGTTATGAACGGAACCCAAGAACATTGACTGACCAGCTTAAGGTATTTGAAGAACTAACATTAAAATACCATAAACTGCAGGTCGAAAATAGCTATTTGAGGGAATGCAATAGACTTGAACGCATACCGAAAGGTCTGCATTTTTGGAAATATCCCACAGGGTTGGCAAGGAACTCTTTGTTGCATAAAGAACTGCTCGAGCTATTTAATAAGCAAGGATGTGAATTACTTACTGTCTTAATTAAAGACAATGACAGGAAAATGTCTGTTTTAGCGGATGAAATTAAAGCTGTTGATAATAATTTACATAAAGATTTGTTGTTCGATTGTAGAAAGGATGACTATTTTAAAATTTTCGACAAGGTTGACAGTGTGATTTATGATATAAGAAACAGGAAACAATGTAAATTGCTTAGAGATGAAAGGGATTATTTGGATGGGAAGGCATATCCATTACCTCCATTGGGACAGGTGGGTACTCATAGAATAGACCCAAGTAACAATATGGAAACAACTGTCAATAATAATGAAGAGATGTCATCTACACATTTGAACCGGTCCCTTTAGAGTACCCTTCTCTGAGGAGGTCCGAGTGACTGAAGAACCAGAGAAGGGATGAAGGGTACCAAGATTACAACAATTATTACCCCCAGAACAACAACAGGAATTATTGGGGGAGGGGGAGGGGGAAAGCATCATACAGAACATATTAGATGAAGAAGCCCCTAAATGTAAAATCATTTGTAATAAACATGGTGATTTTAAAATTTACAACTATAGCAATATGGAAATTTGTGATGAGGCAGCTAATTTATTTGAAAAAGGGCTGTCATTTGTTCCTAATAAAGATGCAACTATTGACAATGCTTTAATTAATTTAAAATTGTACACCAGAAAAATTTATTTGGATTTTTATTTTAAAGGGGTGACACAAATACAACAAAAAAGTTCTGCTTGCAATAAGCGTAGCGTTTTCAACCCACCCCTACATCCTTGTGTAATGTTGTATGAAAGAATTTGTGAACATGACATAAGAAATATGATAAAAAATAAGAACAAAATGCATAAAGTAAATTTATCTTGTGGTGAAAGTATAATCTTGAGAAATATATGTAACGATGCCAAGATTAGGGTAGCCAAGCCTGATAAAGGAGGTAACTTAGTGGTTATGAATAAAAGTACATATACTGAGAAAATGTTCAACATTCTATATTCAGATACTTATAGTGAAATTAGCATCAGTGAAAAGAATATAGCATATAGGAAGGTGGATATCGAGTTGGATGGTCTTTTATTTAACCAAGAAATCACAAAAGATGAATATAATTTCATGTATGTAAAATACCCAAAAATTCCTACGATATTCGGGGTCCTGAAGATACATAAGAACTTATAGGACCACCCATATAGACCAATAGTAGATGCTAGGTCATCCAAGACATACTCAATAGCAAGATTTGTGGATTGCCATATAAAAAAAGTCCTGGACGGATGCTCATGGATCCTCAAGGATTCTTGGGATTGTTTAAAGAAAATTACCAGCGACAAGTATTTGGAGCAAATTCTATTTGTCACTATAGATATCAAAGATTTATTTTCCACAATCCCGCATGAAACAGGAATTGAATGGTTTTATTTATACCTATGTCAATATTCTGATTTAACACATGACCGTATTCTTACTATAAGATTATTAATGGAGTTGGTGTTGCAAACAAATATCATTACTTTCAAGGAACAGTTGTTCAAACAAAATAAGGGAGTAGCAATGGGGGCGGCTTGCGCCCCCATTTTTGCAAATATTGTCCTTGCTTTTTGGGAGAAAGAGATATTGTTCAAAAGTGCGATTTTCTGAAGGCTGGACATTTTATGGATGCTTTCTGGATGACATCATTGTTTTTTGGAAAAATGTCAAACAAGAGCTGAATGAATTTTTTAGAATTTATTAATTCCAGTACCAACTTTTTGCAATTCATCAGTAACATCTGGGAGGATAAGGTGGATTATCTAGATATTAGCATATCCAAGAACTATGACACAAAGGAATTTATATCAAATATATATAGGAAACCTACTTATTCCAATACCCTCCTGCACTTCAAAATCTGTCATCCTATACATCAAAAGAAATCTCTAGTAAAGGGGCAGGGGGTGCGTATTGCGAGAATGGTTTCAGGAGATACTGAATTCCTTGAACAATTTAGTGTATTAAAAATATGCTGGTCAGAAGGGATTACCCGAGTCATTTTATTGACAATATTTTCACAGAAGTGAAAACAAAGAGAGGACAAGGCTTATTCCAGCCTTTATTGGGGAAAAACTTGACCATTGGTAGGGAGAATAAACAGGAAGAGCAAATATTTGTGAAATCTGCTATTTTTTGACTTAACAATCAATTTTTTGATATTAAGAGGATTTTATGGAAGAATTGGAATATTTTTAGAGCTAATCAAGACTATTTAAAAGTAGTAGGGATGGCACCTAGAATTCTATACAAAAAAGAAGATAATTTAAAAAATATGTTTGAAAAAAACTGGAAGGTATAATAGAAAGGGAGGAGAAGGAATGGTTAAATGTGAGTTTTGCCTTCAATGCAGGGACATTAGAGAAGGAAAGGAAGTACATATCCCACACTTTGGTAAGTATTACTTACCTAAGAAGTATACATGTAGCAGCAAAGGGGTTGTATACCTGGCAATGTGTTCCTTATGTCCCTGTTTCTATATAGGGAAAACTATTAATGCTTTAAGGAAACGCATTTATCAACATAATTACAATATACGTAAAAAAGATATGAAAAATGCCCCGGCTGCACATATTTCGTTACATGAAGGACACAAATTTACATTCACTATCTTAGATCAAGCCAGTGTGGGGGAAAGAGGTGGTCCCCTTAATGATTTTTTGGAGCAGAAGGAATTGAAATGGCAGTTGAGAGCTAATGCCTCAGAATATCCTGGGCTGAACAGTGCAATATCTATTAGCTCTATACTGAGATTAAAATCTGAATTTTATATGTAAACCACTTGGTTGTCAATCAATTTTATGATTAGATTCATATTTACGGTGTTGACGATGCATAATATTTTAAATTAAATTTATTGATGTGATTTTAAATGAATTGTTATTTAAATTTGTACAGGAAGTAAAATCATGATTATGGTAGTATAAAATGGGGTGGGGTTGTATTAATTGTTATCTGATGAAGTTTTCTGACTGAAGATGAAAGCGCTAATAAAGATTTTATTGGGTGTACTCTCATGGTCTCTTTGGTGTTACATAAATTCATAGTAATGACGCTGAAAGTTTGTGTGGAGAAAGAAACTGATTGTGACCGCCCCACCCTCACAGGAACTTACTTTGCTATTGTTCAAACAAAATCAAAAAAGCAGCAACAAACCAATAATCCACAGAAAAGCAAATGCAGGCCAAAGGACTCCACAAAGAAGAAGCGATAAATTCACTTTATTTATACGGCAGTAAAAGGTTAGCGCTTTTGTCCCTGAAACAAACTAGGAACTTCATCAGGCTGATGAAGTTCCTTTTCTGTGGATTATTACTTTGCTATTGTGACTTATATAAACTCATCTCTTCATTCGCTGTATGAAGAAACAGTAATACACAATGTAAACACCCATTTTCTCTCTATATGGCAAAACAAAGAAGTTTTTTTCCGTCCCTCTTCTGCTGCAATATTCGCACCTGTAGGCCTTCTGCTTTCTCTCCAGTACATGCTAACTGCTGTGGCGCTCTACAAAACATGGTTGTTTTATTTTACTTATTTGTTATTTGTGAAGTGGATACATAGGATACAAAGGTCAGTGTATGTACCCTTTTCATACATGACAAAGGCCATACTCCACAGCAGAGGAGAGTAGTATTGCTGAAATTGAATTTATCCTAAATCTTGGTGAGCACCTTCACAAGGTGGACCCTGCTTTTTTACAAAATCTCACCAAGGTGACTGATCTACAGACTGTATTTATATAGCATATATCATGGACAGAAGTAGGTCAAAAATTAAAAAAGATAGCTGGATGCCCAATCCTGGCAGGTGCACTGGTGCCAGGAATGGAAAAAATGACAGTGTAGGACCCTCAAAATAAGGAAACATGCCTACAATGGGGCCAGGCCAAGGGGGAGGATGGATCCTCTGTTGTAGAAGGAAGTAGCAGTCCACAAAAATCACAAAAACTGATAGGCCAAAGAACAGCCATAAAGACGATAAAGTGGACTATTGAGGATAAGAAAAAAATTATGTATTGTTACCATTATGCAAAAAACCAGCAACCTAACACTATGCTATGCACGTAGGTACTGCGCGGCTAGAATAAACCATAAAAAACACTGTTGGCCAGCAGATACGTGAAATGGAGCAAAACAACAAAAACACGTAATAGGTTACTGGAAATTCTAATAACCTATTGCGTGTTTTTGTTGTTTTGCTCCGTTTCACGTATCTGCTGGCCAACAGTGTTCATTATGCAAAAAAAACACCATTTCCAGACACAAGATACACAAAAAGATTAAGAGAGAAATTAGAGGAAAGAAAAATACTTCCAGAAGAAAAACTGTCAGAAGCTTCAAATAAAAATTTGTGGTCATTAATACAACAGATTTGTGAAAAACATAGACCAGGAAACTTCAATCTGTTTGGAAAAAGAAGCATCTGAGGAAGTGCAAAAATATAAACAACAAAACCTAGATATTTTTGAAAAGTATAAAAAAGAAATATGGACATGGGAAATAAAGAGAGATTTGATATGGTGCAATATTTATGCAAAGGCAAAAAACAAATTAATCAACATAAAGAAGGCAGCCCCAAAGATATTCGAAGAGAAATACAGGCAAAGGGATCCAGATATGGAAAATTTCACAATAAAAAAAATAATATCACAAAGAGGGAATGTAGAAAAGAAGATTAGTAAAATAGAAGTTAAAAAAATAGAAAATGAAGTTATGGAGTGCCTGCAAAGTGAAGGATTTGGTGTAGAAGGTCTAACACAGGTTACATCACAGCATGATGGAGTGAGTCCCCAAAGTAGGGAGAAACAGAAAGATCAGGAGACATCTGAAGAAGAAATATGGACATGGGAAAGAAAAAGATATTTAATATGGTGCAATATCTATGCAAATAAGAAAGCAAAACTAATCAATACAAAAAGAGCAGCACCAAAGATATATGAAGAGAAATACAGGTGAAGGAATCCAGACATGAAAAACTTTGAAATATAAAAAATAAGAAGACAAAAAGGAAAAGTAGAAAAGGAGATTAGTAATGGAGAAGTTAAAGAAATGGAAACGGAGGTTATGGAGTACCTCCAAAGTGAAGGATTCAGTGTAGAAAATCTAATTCAGAAAGCACCATAACAGGATAGAGCAATAGAACTCCAAATTAAGGGGAAACCAGTGGAATGGGAAGCAAACGTTCAGGTGACATATGAAGCTATTTTGGAGCCTTCAACAGGAAACCAGTATAAATGTTCACTTGAAGCTGGACAGCAAGAGAAGGAACAGGAAACTGTGGAAACTAATGCAGTCAATGTTGAGGAGTGATAGGCCAGTGAGTTCCCATATGACAGAGCAATGGATGGCAAAGGATGAAACTGAAGAGAATATGCCATAGGAAGGTGCAATAGAACTTTCTATGGAATGCCCGCAGGGAATGGAAAACAAAAAATGTGCCCTCAGTCAAGAAGAAAATGAGCTAAGAGAAGAGTTGCTTTATTTAATAGAGCTAGATAGACATATTAAGATAATGAAAGAAACAAACTGCAGAAGGTCAATAAAAAACAAAAAGTCAGAAGTTTGATAAAACAAATGAACATGAATAATTAGGACTTTCCATAGAGATCCATGCAATATAACAGAAGTAAACAGGATATATTACTGTGCAGCTAAATTAATAACTGATAAAGTTCTATCACAAGTACACAGGGCTGTCAGAGAAAAGAAGGAGAGAAATCAAATACTATCATGGAAGTACCAAATAGAGAAAACTATAAAACAAGTAAGACAAGAAGTGTCACTGTTAGAAGAGTATAGAATAGGGAACAGATCAACAAAAATACTTAGAAAGATAGACGTGATAAAAGCAATGTGCATTATTAGAACAAATCAGGATCTATCATGCACTATCGCAAACCACAAACTAAATATCTCAGCACAGGGGGGAAAATGTAGAAGATACGCAGATAAATATAAAGGAAAAATACAAAATAAGCAATTTATTGATGATCCAAAAAAGGTTTTCAGAGAATTAGAAAACAATGTAAAAGGAATTGAAAGACCACCAGAAAAAAATAAATAGGTACGTTTTGGAGAAGAATCTATGAAGATCCTGTGGAACATAACAAAGATGTTAAATGGATAGAAGAAGTTAAAGAAAGAATAAGAAGTTTAAAGGTACAGGATATGAAATCGGATGAAGTAACAGCCAGAGAGAGTGAAACAAAGTTAAGAAAAGTCTCTAAATGGAAAACCCCAGGCCCAGATGCAGTACCTAATGTCTAGTTGAAAGTATTAACATCTTTGCATAAAGGTTTAGCCATGAGTAAGAACTATTTATATGCGCACCCCAAACAAACACCAACCTGGCTAACAACAGGAAAAACAATGCTCCTACTTAAGAGTGAACTTGCAAGCTACCTTAAAAATTATAGACCAATAACCTGTCTTCCAACAATGTATAAACTCTACACTGGGATTGATGCCGACAGGGATTATAGTCATTTAGAAGAAAACTCAATTGTAGAAGTAGAACAAAAGGGCAATAAAATAAAATCATCTGGAACAAAGGATCATTTGTTGTTAAATACTCATAGTGGAGAACTGTAAAAAGGGGAAGAATTTAAGTATGGCATGGAGTGACTACAAGAAAAGCATTTGATAATATCCCACCTTCATGGATAAAAGAGTGCTTAAAGATGCATGCGATACAAACCGCAGTGAGCGACTACATTACAGTGACCATGAAACAGTGGCAGACCACTTTGCAATTAAGCCATGATAAAGGATGAATTATTACTTCAGGGATAACATTTCAAAGGGGGATAGTCCAGGGTGACTCTCTGTCAGCACTCTATTCTGTCTTGCCCTTAAACCATTAAGCTGTTTACTTAACAGTTTAGGCCATGGCTATAATTTGGCTCCTAGAAAACAACAGTGTAAAGACTTCTCATCTTCTCTTTGTCGATGATTTAAAACTGTATACTTCATCAGATGAGGAACTGAAAGCACAACTGCAAGTTGTCAAAACTTTTTCAGATGATATAAGAATGTCATTTGGTCTTGATAAATGTGCAAAAGCAACCTTTAAAGCAGGAAAATTGCAGCACCAAGAAAACATCAGTTTGGGACAAGAATGTGATATAAAAGAACTTGAGCAAGAGGGAGTGTATAAATATTTGGGAATTGATGAAGGATCAACAATAAAACATAAACAAATGCAAATAAAACCTAGTAAGTTATACTTTAGAAGACTTAAATTAATCCTGAAAACAGTGTTGACATCTAGAAACAAAATCCAAGCTATAAACCAATTTGCTCTTCCTGTCCTAACTTATAGTTTTGGAGTGATTGACTGGTACCAAAATGTGTTGGATAGATTAGATAGGAAAACAAGAAGGATGCTTCATGCTCACCAAATGATTTATAAAAATCAGTGCATGCCAAGATTATATATTACCCGTTCCAAAGAAGGGATGTTCCTCCTTGAAATTGATTACATGTATATTTCTGCAATCATGGGACTCCACAAATATCTGCTGACCTCACAAGACCCAAATGTAGTGAAAGTTTTGAAACACAAGGAGAATAAATCTAAGATGACTTCTCTGCTTAATCTAGCAGCAGCATATCGTCATCAAGCAGGAATGGAAATCAAACCACAAGTAGATAAAAATCAGGCAGCAATTGCATGTGCCAAAAAACAAGAAAGAATATAAGGTGAAAGACCAGATGAGAAGGCAAGAAATGTGGAAAATGCATAAATATAGTTGCAAGTATAGAAAACTTCTGGAAGAGCCTCATTTTGATCAGGAAGAAATGCAGGAATGGTTAAGGAGAGGCAAATTCAAACCAAGAGATGAAAGGTTAATATTGGTGGCACAAGATAGGGGGCTATGTATACATTGGTTTACAAAGTCCACTGAACATGTGGGAGAAACAGACAAATGTATATATTGTAAAACAGAATTGGAAACAGTTGCACACCTCATTGCTGGTTGTGACATACTAGTGGCAGAAGGACTGTATAGTGAAAGGCATAATAATATGGCAAAACTGTTGCACTGGGGATTTTGCAAACATTATGGTACTTGAAGTGGCTGAAAAACACTGGAAACATGAGCCACAAAGTATCATAGAAAATTATGAAGTCTACATTACATGGGATCAGCCATTACCAACAGTTCAAAAGATAGATGCTAGAAAACCAGATATAGTGGTCCATGAAAAGAAGACAAAAGTAGCATTGATCATTGAAATCGCCATACCCAGTGACTATAGTGTATTGCGTACAGAGAGACACAAAGTCAGAAAATATCAGGATTTGCAGGCAGAAACAAGAACAATATGGAAGAAAGATACCCAGACAGTGCCAATAGTAGTGGGAGCAGTGGGTCTTATAAATAGAATCTACAATCATATTTAGATTTGTTACCAATACATGTAACACCGTATGAATTGCAGAAGGAGTCATTTACTGGGCACATTGCGGGTGCTGCGAAGAGCACTTCTGGCTGACATCAAAGATTAAAACAATACTAATTTCATGAACTTTAATTGTACTTTGACTTAGAA
Organism: Protopterus annectens; assembly: GCF_019279795.1. Lineage (NCBI taxonomy): Eukaryota > Metazoa > Chordata > Ceratodontiformes > Protopteridae > Protopterus > Protopterus annectens. The sequence goes on along the minus strand of NC_056743.1, from coordinate 1,436,431,635 downwards.
ATGGGGTCCATTCCCATCATGGTATTAGAAACCCAAAAGACTTGGAGAAATAAAAAAAAAAAAAAAAAAACAGCAACAATCATTTGTATATATGGCTACATTTCATCTGGTCATTGGTTACTTTCATTGCATGTAGATTGTGCAACACAAATGTTCACTGGTTAGATTTGTAAAATTATTTTATAGTCAACTTCCATATTGTCGGCTATAGCATAGTTCTTGGTGTTCATTCTTTGGTCATGGTTGTGAGAATGCAGAGTTAATATATATAAATTAGGTGGGTTGGGACAGAGTTCCCATGGGAGGGGGATGGAGGAGAAGCCTCTCATGTAAAACATTTGGAAGATGATGTTTTGTAAAGGTGTAAGGTAGCGTGTGACTTAGGTATGTATGGTTTCTATTTTGTTTGCTTGTTTATTTATTTATTTAAATTTGTTAACCATGACAGAATATTAGTCCTTTTGAGCCATTTATAGGTTCAGTTCAGAAATCATAGTTTAGTTTGTAGTTTACGTGCTTAAGTAGCAAACATGAAGTAGTTACTTTATATCTACATATTTCTGGAGCAGCTAACAGGTTGGGTTTTGTTTTGTAATTATTCTTCTGTGCGAATTATGTTGCTTGCAAATGTAAAGCAATTACTTACCATCTGAGGTCAGTGTTTTTATATTGTTTGTAATGTTGTATAATGAGGTATATGGTGATATTTCTGATGATTTGTGTGTTGATGAGGGTATATGTGTGTGTGTGTGTGTGTGTGTGTATGTGTGTGTGTGTGTGTGTGTGTGTGTGTGTGTGTGTGTGTGTGTGTGTGTGTGTGTGTGTGTGTGTGTGTGTGTGTGTGTGTGCAGCCACTCATCTAGCATGTTGAGAGAAAACCTGAAATATCCAGATAAAGCCATAAAGACAGCATGTAAACATGCAGAGTCCAGAAGTCAGGTACACACCCTGCACCCATGAGGCCGAGATCATATCACTGAGTTACTCTGCACCATCATAAACCTCTAATCAGTAATATTCTAAGGTATGCTGGCTCTGCAGAACAAGATCCTTCTGAAATGGTGTATTCTGAGATATCTATAGAGTAGCAAGGCAGACTTGTACTGGTAATAGGTGACCTGATCGCTGCCCAGCACAGCATGGCAGAATTCTTCAGTCAATGAACTATAATATGACTGTACTGGGGCTAAATATAACAGCACCATGCAACTATTGTGATATATGCTCTCTATATAGGGAAAGATCCTGCAGGCAGTGGGTTATCAAGCTCTATGCTGAAACGTTGCAATCAAGATCCTATAGCTGGTAGCTGTAAAGGTCTCTAGAACTCCTTGCTGGAAAATGCAACCTGTGGTTTACATGAGATCTATGACAGTCCAAAAGGCAAAAATCAGCCAGTACGTAATGTAAACTTTGTAAAGCTCAGAAGGGCAACCAGTGTATGATGCGAACACTGTAGAATTCAACAGGGCAAATACTGTGGCCACTTTATGATAGAAGCAGTACCAAAGTTAAAGGAACAGAATATTGTAGCCATTGAGTTATGTGAAACAATGTAGAGCTATGCAGGATGGAGTCCTGCAGCATTTCGATGATGTGAGAAATGTAAAAAAACATCAGAGAAGAACACTGTAGACAGTGAGTAATCTGAGTCCTCCGGAATTCTACAGGTCAGAAACTTTCAGCAAATATGGGAGCTCTGCTCTCAACGTTCTACATGGTGTGGTGGATTTGTTAGCTCTTTACATCTCTCTCAAAGGCAAGAACCTGCAGCCACAAGTAATTTCTGCTCCTCTCCTCTGAGGTTGCTTATGCCAAATTGGCAATGATGATTTGATGTATAACAAGGACATGTTTCAGTCTCTTCTAAGCAGCATTTCACATTCGCAACTCTTCTGCCATCCTCTACAATCACACAGGAAGTGGTACTTAAAGTAATATACTCTGTAATCCCTACTTACACATTCAGTTAGGGAATAATAATATAAATGGCCCTTCTTACTTATACATTCAGATAAAGAACACAAGGGTATGTCCTGTAGCAGTTTTTCACCTTTCTCTTAACCCTGCATAGATAAGCAAGACACAGATCAAGGTCTTTGAAAGTCACACTTCTGAGATGTAGGAAATGCAGAGGCAAACATCACATTCTCAGGTACTCAAACAACTGCACATGGAGTGAATCCATTATCGAGATTAATGCTAAGATATGTCTTAATACCTTTACTAGTAATCATGCATCCAGTTCAGCACAGGTCAGATGGCCATCAAATAACCAGGATGTTAAAAACTTGTACAGATAAATGGAATTACTGTGTCATATGCCAACACAGTCATTCACTGAGCTGCAGCAGCATAAAGTTATTTATTTACAATGAAGTAATTTCACAGTTTAACACTCAACAATTACTGCTGGATGCATATATCTCAACTGCTCAGATTTTTGCATAATATCTAAATTTTTGCCTCATATTTATGGTCTCTTTCTCATAAAATTTGTGTTTTTCCTGGCAAACCACTGAAGTTTGAGGTCACTAAATAATGACAGACATTTGAGCTTCAGTTTATATACCCTCCAGAAAATGCAAGTTAATGCAAAAACTATCAACTTTCTAAGGTTTAAAGAGCAATATTTAAAAATTGTCCCTAAGTTTGTGCATTTGCCACCCCCCGTTACATTTGGTTTTGTCCAGAATTCTTGCACTAAGAGTTTGAGAGGTATGGTTGGAAGCTAGGTGGATCACAGTTTAAAAATATGTTTTGTCAAGTTTTTGGACTCTATGAGCCTTTCTCCAGGTTTTAGCAAACACTACCACTGTCTGTCTAACAGACAGAGCTATAAGGTAGTCAGTTTGCTTATTTATTATGTTTATGGACTAGAATTAAGAGAGACAACTGAATCAGTTACTCGTTTACTAAACAAACCCAGAATAAGAGCTTTAAATACCAGCATTGTGGGAGTTGTGGTTAATACATATACATGTATACAGAATCATAGGATCATAGAAAGTTCATAGGCTATTGGCCCTGAGGCCCTTACAAGCCTAGCCAAGAGTTTAGCCCATGTTCCAACAAGTCAGCACCCTATGCCACTGTCAACCTGGGTCACAGGTGCAATCCCAGAGGTGTATTTTCTGTTCCCCATCCAGTTATCCAGGTCGTGCTTAAAAAGGTTTAATGAGGTACTCTGTTTTACATGGAGAGGGAGTCTATTCCACAAACGGGGGAGTCTTTGGGACACAAATCTGTCCCGTCAATAAGTCCTATTGATGTCACAGACCAGGTTGAGGTTGAGCTTGCGGGTTACTTGAATGGAGCTTTACTTGCAGATATGCAGCAGTCCCATCAGGTCGGGGTCTGAGATTGCTTTGTATGCCAGACAGAGGTCATCTCTGAAGAGTCTGTAGGAGACTGAGTAGAGGGACAGGGCTTTTAGCCTATCCATGTAAGGTAGATATTTGAGGCCCTGGATTCTCTGGATGAGGAACCTCTGTGGTCTCTCCAGCTGCTGCGTATGCTTTGTGAGGTACATGCCGAAAGGGGCATTGTACTCAATAATGGGTCTTATAAGGGAAGAATACAGGGATGTTATGATCACCTTGTCCTTGGATGAGATTCCCTTACTAATGAGGTGTGCCATGTAGAAAGCTTTCTGTACAACGGAGGCAATATGGTGGTCAAAAGTCAGTTTGCTATCAACCTGGGTGCCCAAGTCCCTCACGACTGATTGCGTGCTTAGTGCCTTATTATTAATGTAATAATTTGTGGGGACGTCATTCTCCTCAAAAGGGATGATGATGCATTTTTTGGCATTCGGTTTGAGGCCATGTTTCTGGCACCAGTCATTTGTTTGGGTGAGACCCTCTTGGAGGATGTCCACATCACTAGGGGAATTGATGACAGCAGCCACCTTGCAGTCATCTGCAAACTTGGTCAGCCATAGCCCACTAGATTTTCCCTGCACCTCTGAGAAGTATATCCCAAACAGCAGAGGCCGCAAGACCGATCCCTGAGGTACACAGCTTGTTAGAAATCTACTACTTGAGGTGGCATCCCCTATTTTGACTAGGTGGGTTCTATCAGTGAGCCAGTTTGCTACCCATCTGGTAACATATGGATTGATGCCTAGTTGAGAGAGTTTATCTATTATACATGAGTAGGGAATAGTATCGAAGGCCTTGGCCAGGTCAAGGTAGGTGGTATGCGTTATCTTCCCCTAGGCTATGGCCTTGGTGACTGTCTCAAAGAAGTCGACCAAATTTAACAGGGATGATCTCCCCTTGACAAAATCAAACTGTGTGGGATCAAGTGCCCGGAGGTTGCCAATGTCCTTGTTAATGAGGTCCACGATAATCCACTCCATGGCCTTCCTAGTTAGGCTGATGGGTCTATAATTTCATGGATCAGTGGACGCTCCACCTTTGTGCAAAGGGATAACAGTAGCTGCCCTCCACTCGGGTGGGATGAAGCCAGTACTCAAGCTTTGGTTTAATAGGGTGCCTAGTGGTGCTGCAAGTTCCTGCTTGAGTTCATGTAGGATGTAGCCTGGGATGTTATCGGGTCCATGGAGGCTGTATTTTTTGCCTTTCAGAGGGCAGTGATGACTTGCTCCCTAAAGATAAGGGGAGGGGGGCAGGTACTGGGGATGCCCTGTTTTACTGATGGGAGGATGGACGAGTGACATTTTCACTAAACTTGTCTGCCAGCAGGTTGGCTATATGTACAGGGTTTGTGTATGTGGTGTCCTTAACCACCAGTTCAGAGCAGATCTGGGTGCTTCTCTTGAGATTGCGGACATATGTGAAGAAAGCTTTATGACTGTCTTTAGTAGATGTGGCCAGTTTGGACTTGAAGTTTGCTTTGGAGGATTTCACTAGTGTCCTTATTTGCTTGTTTGGGCTAAGGAGAGATTGCTTCCAATTAGACACCTGCTCCTTCTTGGTCCAGGACAGCAATTTTTTCCTTTTATTATAGAGTTTATTTATTGTAGATTTCCATCACACAGGTTTACTCTTCCTTGAGGAGGAGGATTTCGTCCTGTCTGGTATTCCTGATTCCATGCAGCTATATAAATGCTCATATTGTACTTTGGTGTAGGTTTGGACATATGTGCCACTTCCTGTGGAGGGGGAGGGGCTGTGAAGCTGTTCATACCTTCCCTCAGGCGGTTGTAATTAGCTTTGGAGTAGTGTTTTTTGTTTGATCCTAGCTGGGGGGAGGGGGTCAGGGGAGATGGTGACTTTGAAAATGACTGCTTTGTGGTCGGATCTTACCAGGGATGATGACACTGTAGGGATGCTGCAGTGGTTACTCATGTTGGTTAATACCAAATCCAAGATATTTTCTCCTCTTGTGGGGGTGTCAGCCAACTGGTCCAAGGCATTTGCATTGACAAAATCAAGGAATCTCTGGGCATTTGTGTTTTGGTATGAGTATTTCTTCCAATTTATGGTTGGATAGTTAAAGTCGCCCCGGATCAGGGTAAAGGGTTGAATCTTGATAGATTCGAAGAGGTCCATAGGTGCAGTGAACATCTTGAGTCAGAGTTGGAGGCCTGTAGCTAGCTATGATTTGAATAGGGGTCTTGTCAATTGTTAAATGCACCTGGAGTATTTCCTGTGCATCATACTGTCTGACCAGCCTAGAGCTGTGTATGTCTTTTATATATATTGCAACCCCACCTCCTTTTGTTTTGCTGCCCACAGTTTGGGGTCTGAATGAATGATAGGATGAGTAACCTGGTATGGCTGGGGTGCTCTCCCCAGCTTTGAATCAGGTTTCTGTGACTGCACAAATGTCAGCTTATTCCAGGGTTAAGAATGCTTGCAATGAGTGCAGTTTCATTTTAGACTTCTAGCGTTTAGTGGCATGAGTTTTAATTTACGTTTTGATGAAATGTTTATGTTTGTAGCTTTGACCTCATGGCATTGCCTAAAAAAGGCACTATGGGGGAGGCAAGAGCCTTTGCCAGGAGCCTGAAACCCAAGGGAGAGAAATGCAGGCCATCTCTGGCAAAGCATCGAGGCTTGTCAGTCATGTCATCCCAGGCTGTCAGGTATTGGATCCCCTTGGAATGGCACCAAAAATTAAGTCAATTGTTAAAGTCAATCATTTTCTGTTTGTATTGAGGCATCATTCTGGGAGACGGTAGAATGCTGTTTAAGGCTAGGAACATACCTGCCTGGGACATATACTTAGCGAGCTCGATCATGTCTCTCTTCATATAGTCCAGGGAGGTACGTCTCAAATCATTCACTCCAACATGGACTATGGCAGAGTCATAACAGTACCTGTTGAGAGACTTGAGTGCATTGGTGATATGGTGGATTCTGGCACCCAACAAACACCTAAGCGTGACTTTCTCCTTATCTAGCCTGGTGAGGGGCACATCTGTGTGTCTCACAATGGAGTCTCCTATGACTAATATGTTGGGTTTATATTTAGGCCTTAGTGACTGTGAGACACAGGTGTATGGACTATGTGTGATGTGTGGTGTGGTGGGTAGTGGAGTTTGCATGCGTTTATGCCTTGAAAGTCTCTTTTGCTTGGGTATGCTTTTGTTGAGGACCTCCGCATATGTGGGGGTGTAGTGTTCGTGTTGCCAACCTTCTCAGTGCCAGATATACTGGTTTGTGGGGGGGAGAGCAACGACACTAGGTACTTGATGTAATTGCATCTCTCACAAATTGTGTTCCTAGGGGGTAGTAGTAGAGGGTTGTCCATGTACATGATGCAGTTGCTACACTGTCTCAGATGCCCATAGTGACCAGACTGGCAGGAGAAAATGTAGGAAATTTTCCATCCATATTTTTTTAGAAACTGAAAGAGCTAAGAGGATAAAGGGAGGAAGGTCTAAGAGTAATACTGCTAGATGACAACACAAGTGCTACTAAGGAAAAACATGTAGCTGGAATACCTCAAAAAGGGTTAAAAACCATGCAGCCGAAGCTCTGGATGCAGCAGACCTGTATCTAGACTATGCTACTCAATTTTAAGGTTAAGAACTCAGTAAGAAAAAACTCACAATGAAGCACAGATTAATCACTCATAGTCAAATAGTAGAACTCGCAGTATGAAAAAATACAATTAAACAGCAATGAACTGCAGTAGATAGCAATGAAATATAGTTAATCAGTAGATTGTTTTGAAACAGTAGCTCACAATCACAACAGTAACAGACAGCACAAATAAAGCAGCGATTCAGTATAATACTGTCATCAATTTAGTGAGGCTGCCAAGAAGAAGTAATAAAAATGGCAAACATAAATGAAGTAGAAAGAGGTATATATATATATTTTTTTTTTGTTTTTTGTTTTTTTTTTTAGTAGGAAGTGAAGATACAGAAGATAAGATAATTCAAGGTTCAGAAGCTAAAGTGGTGGGCCTTTACTAAGTTCTCACTTTAAACAGTAGAATGAGCTGATGTAATGTGACTGGGGGGAGTGTCCAGTATCAACTTTATACTAGAGGCGGGCAACGCAAAGCCACCAAGATTTAAGATTTAAGACCACCATAGCATATGTATACATATATATATATATATATATATATATATATATATGTGTTTACATGACATGTGATTGAATATTTTTTGATCGAGTCACAAAATAGCAATGCAAAAACATTGAATCACAGAATGGCGATCACAGCAGCCCAAGGAAAATGGTCCTGCCTCTTGCAGGAACCATGTTAAAGCATATTGAGAAGTCTGCTCTGTTTTAAGCTTCACTGTTTTTTGATCTATATTTTGTGACTCCATCAAAAAGAAAAATTCTAGATATTTTAATAGAAACACACATAACTATATATATATATAATGTATGTATATATCTATATATATATATATATATATATATATATATATATATATATATATATATATATATATATATATATATATATATATATATATACATATATATATACGGTCTATATTATTTCCTTGAAGAGGCGCTCTATCGAATGCATCTTCATCAACCCTAAAACCGTGAACTTTCAAAATATTGAACCTCCACATTTCCCTTGGAAAGAAATCACTTGCTCTACAAACACCAACAAATAACCACAAACACTACAAACTGGGGGGCTTTGCCCCCACACACCCTAACTAAATATACCAACTCTGAGATCGCACTACAGTGGGGAAAATGGCAAACTGACAAGGATGGCCAGCGATTTCTTTCCCAAGGAAAGAAATTGTTTATGTGGATGTTCGATGTTTTCAAATTTTGTGGTTTCAGGGTCGATGAAGAGGCGTTCAATAAAATGCCTCTTCGAGGAAATAATAGGAACCCTATCTATACACACACACACACACACACACACACACACACACACACACACACACGTATACATATACATATTTGTATAAATACAATAATGCCTGGTAAATGCTAAAAATATGACCATATGACTGTGAAAACAATGGCAGCTGAGGGAGCATGATGAATCTAACTGGGGTAGAATCAGACAATGAATACTGCTGAACTAAAAGACACAAATGAACTGGAAACAACGGCTCCTGGTATATAAACAATTCCTAGTATATAAACAGTTCAGTCGAACTGGAACAAGCACTCTAATGCACAGTAATAATGTCCACAAATTGCAAAATCAACGTAAAAACCACTGTTTGTTAAAAAGGAAACAATTTAATTACCAGACATAAAGTTAAGCGCTTTTCGTCCCACAGGTTGTGGGACTTCTTCAGCAAGAATCAGCACAAAAGGGTAGAATCAGCACAAAAGGATCACAGGAGTTTACTAGGCTATCGAACTGGAGGTCATTTCAAGCCTAGCTGTTTCATCCCAATGTAATACCATAGATACTCCAGTCAATACCCAGGACTGCATTTAGTAATGACTGCCCATGTCCAAGAGGGTTGTGGTCACTATCCCAGGTAATAATTTATGGTGCCTCATCTACTCGTGCAGGTTCCTTTTGAACAGTGTTATTAGAGGTGCACTGTTTCACATGAATTGGTAGCGTATTCCAAAAATGTGGCAGTCACTGGGAGACAAATCTGTCCCTCCAGCATGTCCTATTTAAGTCACAGGCCATTTTTAGGTCCCTGGAATGGGTAGCTCTAGTTCTGTTTGATTTATGGATGTGCAGAAGGTTCATTAGGTTTGGGTCTGAGATTGCTATGTAAGCCAGGCATAAGTCTCCCTAAGAAGTCTATATGATACAGAGTGTAGTGACAGGGACTTTAGTTGGTCTGTGTAAGGCACTTGCTGGTGTCCCTTGATCTTCTTTGTTAGAAACCTCTGAGGTCTCTCCAGTTGCTCCAGGTGCTTTGTACTGTACATGCCAAACGGGGAATTATACTCAATTATGGGCATGATTAGTGCTGAGTATAGAGAGGTTAAAATCTCCTTTGCTCTTGAAGTGATGCATTTTCTAATCAGGTGGGCTACATGGAAAGCCTTTCTTACTACAGTAGACACATGGTGGTCAAAGTTAAGGTTGCAGTCAGTTTGTAATCCCAGATACCTTACCACTTCACAGGTACTTAGGGTATTGTTGTTAATTTGATAGTGTGAAGAGACATTGTTTTTGCTGAAAGGAAGGATGATGCATTTCTTTACATTCAGTTTGAGACCATGACTAAGACACCAATTGTTGGTCTGCATAAGACCCTTTTGGAGTATACTGACATCATTTGGGGATTCAATAATTGCACCTAGTATGCAGTTATCTGCAAACTTGGTCAGCTACAACCCCTTAGTTTTGTCCTGAACTTCTGCGAAGTATATACCCAATAGTAGGGGGCCCAACACTGACCCTTGTGGCACTCTGCTGGTGACAGGGTTGCTGGTTGATGTGGAGTCACCCATCTTACAAAAAGGGATTTACTTTCAGTTTGCTAAGTTTGTTGGTAATGCCTGAGTGTGGGATTGTGCTGAAAGCCTTTGCTAAGTCAATGTATGCTGTGTGCATAGATTTGCCCTCATCAATGGCCCTTGTCACATTTTCAAAGAAATCCACCAGATTTAACAGGCAGGATCTGCTCCTAAAGCTGAATTTGGTTGGACCCAGGGTTTGGAGGTCAAATATATCTTTATTTATGATGTCCATAATGATACTTTCCATGGCCTTACAGATGAAGCTGGTCAGGCTTATTAGTCTATGATTCCCCGGGTCTGTTGTTAGGCCACCTTTGTGCAGGGGAATAACTGTTGCTGTTCTCTATTCTGCAGGAACAAAGCCCTTGATTAGGGTAGGATTGAAAAGGGTACTTAATAGTGATGCTAGTTCATGTTTTAGCCTGTTTAGAAGACAGCCTGGGATGCCGTCTGGTCCTAAAGAGGCTGTGTTTTTTGCCTCGGACAAGGCTTTAATGACCTGTTTTTCAGATATGTAGGGTAGGGTGAAGTTTGGGGCAAGGTTTGTGATAAGTTTGGAGGGCATAAGGGGGTAAAATCTTTGCCAAATCTATCTGCTAGCAGGCTTGCTAGCTCTGTGGGGTCAGTGTGTGTGATAACGTTAGTCACTAGTTCTGCACGTGCTTGGGTCCTACCTTTTAGCTACGTGTGTAGCTGTAAAAGGCCTCATGGTTATCCTTGGCTGTGCTTGCTAAGTTTTTCTCAAAGATGCCCTTAGAGGATTTTACATGTTCTCTTATTTGCCTGTTGAGGCTGTGGAGGGTGCTTTTCCATTGTTGGGGCCTCGCCTTTGTTTTCTTTGACAACAATTTTTTGCATTTGTTGATGCAGGATATCCACCATAGCGGCTTGTTTTTACTTGGGGATCTGGGTTTGATTCTGTCTGGAACAGTTGAGTCTATACACTTATATAAGTGGTGGTACAGGGCTTTAGTGTAAGCTTGTGTGTAGTTACTACTTCCAGCTGGGGTGGGGCTTAGAATGCATTTATACCTTGCTCTAGGAGGGTATAGTTTCCTTGGTGAAGTTTTTTAGTCTGATTTCATCCTTTGTGAGTTCTGGTATTAATGCCAGCTCGAAGGTGTCTGTTTGAGCTCAAATTTAGCTAATAAGAGTCTGACATCTGTGGCAGTGCATCTGTTTGACATGTTGGTGAGGACCAGATCTAGTATGTTTGTTCCTCTTGGGGTATGAACAATTTGTTCCAGGGTATTGAATTAACAAAGTCGAGGAACTTTTGTGGTAGTGAGTTAGGGCTAGAGTAGGTTTCCCAGTTGATGGTGGGATAATTGAAATCATCCATAAAGTGAGAATCAAACCCTGCACCTTGTATCTGTGAGTCAAATGCCGTAATCATTATACCAAGCCCCAATCTGTGTGAAGATGAAAGTGTCATGAAGCCCATCCAGATGAGAATGACAGTGGCTTAATCCACCACTGCAAGTATCACTGGAAATGTAACAACTACAATATGACAGCTGTAAGGACTGTGTATTTGCAGAACGAAATGTTTCTCAAGATCTTTAACTTACTGATCCTGCACTGCCATCTGGCAGTAAGAGCTGGTATTGCAGCAATTTCTGCAGTACAGGTTTTAAAAAATGTTACTCTTGTCTGGCCATTTTCAAGGGCCCATGATGCTCTGCACATCATAACAGTGCTACCACGTTATCAGTTTTATATTGCACACTATAATGGCGATATTCCTTTCTCGCAGTATACCACTTGCAGTACAGACACATATGTTCAGTTCTGCATGCTCAAAATAAATATGTTAAGTCACAATTTGTTAAAAGTTTACATCCAGTATCAGGCACACAGTCTTCCTATAGTCAACAAATAGTATTAAATATACTGAATTAATTTTTCTTTCCTGGCATCCCATAATGCTCATTACAAACAAATTAAATGCTACATCCACTTTTTTGTTATTGCCCTTCAGTCTGTAATAATATAGTTACATCTGCATACTGTGCAGCTCTTGTCACTGACCTACCACTGACTCTACAAAAAGAAAAAAGAAAAACCTGCATCGTTACTACCATAATGCCCATCTTCTCTGCCTGCGATCCCATGTGGACATGTAAAATCACACTACCGTTTATCATTGTAGTATAGCCTTCCATTGGCCAACACGGGTCAGTGCTCCATCACACAAGCCTCAGCCTTTTTGCTTGATGGTTAATGGTGTCTCAAGCACAAACAAAACAAATAACTTACCATTCCAATATTGTCTTCCATCTCTTGTTTCTGGCTGGCACACTTTGCCTGTTGTATTTAGTGCCACCTGCTGAAGACAGTGGAAAGAAACCAGTATTAATACAGTTCTTCATGCTAATCAGGCTCCATTTACTTACTTATCACAAGCAAGGACAAGAAAATATAAGTGCCTGATACTGCACGAAGCACACGGAAGTAAGACATTGTGTGTGTAATATGCCTTTCATCATTAGTGGTTATGAAACTGATTGCTCACATATGGAGAAAAAAATGACTAAAAATCAACCAACACCTAACAAAAGTATTTTTTGCCAGACTATGCAAGATGTAGAGGCTGTGCCTTCCCCCAAAACTTTTTACTAAATGACACTTACAGAAGAACAAACTTGTGGCTGTCAATTTACTGCACGTTAGCTGAACGTGCTGTAGACAAGCATGGTTTTGGTAATACTAGCAGAGGAAACAACATGATTTTAAAAGTATTTGTTTTTCAGTGAAAATTTAAAAGAAGGTGCATGTCATATTTGTCTTTCTCCTTACTGGAATCATTCCATAAGCCTGCTATTCCTACATAAAATAAAAATGCTCTGAACATGGTGACATGCCCTTGGTTCAGCTGTTGTATGCAATCAGCAGGTTTTCTTTGACATGCTTTAATCTGCTTTTTGTTGTTGTTGTTGTTGTAGTAATGTCCTCTGTCTTCTTGTCTAGCTAGCCTATTCAGCTTCATTCTCTGTGATTTACCTTTCCACTGATTCCTTCCTCTCATTATCTATCAAGTCACAGACACTGGGCCCCTTCTTGCAGAGATGCATTTGAGGGTAAGCGATAACATGGCCATGTCCAAATGCACACCCATATAATGTGGGGTCAGCAGTCTGAAACAGATCACACCTTACTACTTTAACTATCTCCCAACATTTTCCTAGATAGTGCAAAGAGCATATTGATGGCCTCACCCAGAGAGGTGCATCTAACTTGATTCCATGGCTGTAAGTAAAGAATGTCACAGGTTCATAGTTTTATAGGAGAATACTAGGCTAAAGGCTCAAGACCCCTTACAAGCCTAGCCAGTTTTCCCAGATTTTAGCCAATTTTCTCTCCTTAGGAGAAAGATAACAAGGGCCAGCAATCAGAGTTTTAACTAGTTTTACAGACTGCCTCTGTCCATAAGGGACAAAGGCCCCACCTCAGGAGTGACTTTGCGATTTCCCATCCATTGGTCCAGATTGCATTTGAAGATGGTCAGGAAAGGGCTCTGCTTCATGTGAATAGCAAGCCTATTCCAGAGGAGGAGCAATTTATGGGACACATATCTGTCCTTCCATCAGTATCTATTCACGTCAGAGATTAGGCTTAGATCTTTAGAGTCAGTAACCCTTGTGCAGTTAGTTCTGCGAATATGCAACATCTCCATCAGGGCTGCTACAGAGACTGATTTGTAGGTCAGACACAGATCGCCCCTCAGTAATCAGTAGGATAGGGCTTTTAAACTGTTCACTTATGACATGTTGGTTATATTCTGTATTTTTTTTTTGGGAGAGAAACCTCTGAGGATGTTCCATCTGTTACAGGTACCTGGTGAGGTATGTGCCAAAGGGTGATTTGTACTTGATTATTGGTCTAATGATGGCCGTGTTCAGTGGTACTATGACATCTACTTATAAGCTGAGCCACATAGAAGGATTTCCTCACCATCGTGGACATATGGTGGTCAACGCTGAGCTTACTATCTATTTATCTGAGTACCTAGATCTCTCACCACTGGGTCCACTCTTGGGGGGGGGTGCTATCAGTGTTGTAATTGATAGGGGTATTTGATTTGCCAAAGGGTATTATTCTGCACTTATTTGCATTTAGTTTAAGGCCATGACTCTGACACCAATCATTAGTCTGCGTCAGACCGTTCTGCAGGATATAAAACATTGTTTGGAGAGTCAGTGATTAGGCCCATCTTGCAGCCATCAGCAAACTTGATCAGCCAAAGGCTATCTACTGTACATTTGCCCTGACATCTGAGAAATATATCCCAAACAGGAGGAGGCCCAGCACTGAGCCCTGTAGTACTCCACTGGTGACTGGCTTCTTGCTAGATGTGGATAGTCCCATTCTAATAACGTGTCCTATCTGTGAGCCATTTGGCTATCCATCTGGTGACATAGAGGTTTATGCCCAATTTTGTCAGTCTGTCTACAATATCTGAGTGGAGTAGTGTGTCAAATGCCTTGGCCAGGTCAAGGTAGGCAGTATACATTGTCTTATCCTTATCCATGACCTTGGTGACCTTCTCAAAGAAGTCCACCAGACTGAACAGGCAGGTCCTGCCCTTGACAAAGCCAAACTGAGTTGGGTCTAGAGTCTGGAGATTTCCTATGTTGTTAATCAGGTCCATAATTATCCTTTCCATAGCCTTGCATATGAGGCTAGTCAGACTTATGGGTCGATAGTTTCTTGGGTCAGTTTATGGTCCCCCCTTGTGCAGAGGGGATGACTGTTGCTGTCCTCCATTCTAGTGGGACAATGCTTGTCTAGAGACTGTGGTTAAATAGAGATCTGAGTGGGTCTGCTAGGTCATGTTTCAAGCTATTTAATAGGCACCCTGGGGGGTTCCATCAGGGCCCATTTATGCTATGTTT
>NC_056743.1:1436409395-1436411895 GCF_019279795.1 Protopterus annectens | reverse complement strand
CATAAAATCAATTTCAGACCTACTAACTAACATCCCTAATGCTGGACCCCCCACCCTTCAACCTATTCAGACACCAACCCCAGGCCATCAACTACTTCTAACCCTGTCATAACTAACCCCCATACTCAACAAAATGTCATAGAAACCCCATTCTCATTTCAGCCCATTCCCACTGACACCATTAAGAAACTGCTACAAAAACTAAAACCTCAGCTGATAATCTCCCCCCATACTACCTCAAACTGGCGGCTAACTCAGTCACCTACCCAATCAATATCTTATAAATAGGTCTTTATCCGAATCAGAAGTACCTACCATATGAAAATAATCTCACATCACCCCCCCATCCACAAAGGAGACAACTCTTTTGATCCATCCAATTTCCGTCCTATATCCATCTTGTCACCCATATCCAAAATTCTCGAGAGAGGTATCCATCAGCAGGTAATGCAATATCTATTGCAAAACAACCTTTTGACCAAAACCCAAAATGGCTTCCGACCTAGACACAGCACAACTACAGCGCTATTATCTTTTACAGACACCGTGAACAAGTCCAGAGATGCACGATGCTATACAGCCTCAGTATTCCTTGATCTTTCCAAGGCCTTTGACACAGTGTCTCACCCCTTACGTTTGAACACGCTATCTAGCCTAGGCTTCTCACATAACACAGTAAAATGGTTTCACAGCTACCTCAAGGATCATAAACAAGCAGTGAAATGGTCCAATGAACTCTCACCCTTCCTCCATAATCCTACTGGAGTCCTCCAAGGCTCCATTCTAGGACTCATACTCTTCAACATTTTCACAAACAACCTTCACACTGCCTCTCACCCTGGAACCCACATTCAGTACGCTGATGATTTCACCATAATCTGCACTTTCAAAAACTCAACAGCCCTTTACTGCAGTCAAATCCTGGCTAAGAAATGCCCAACTCTTTCTTAATCCAAAGAAGACAAAACTAGTGCTCTTTCATAGGTTCATAGGTAAGTACTAGGCTATCAGCCCTAGGGCCTATACAAGCCTAGCCAAATGAGTTCCCTGGCTTTCGCCACCCAAGAAAATTAGTTTCCTGTGCCCCTGTTGAGCAGAGCCAGAGCAATGATTCCCGGGGTGAATTTCCTATTATCCATCCAATTGTCAAGATTTCTCTTAAAGAGGGCTAATGAGGAGCTTTGCTTGACATGAATGGGCATCCTATTCCAGAGCAGGGGAAGTTTCTGGAACAGGAATCTATTCCTCCAGCATATTCTGTTTATTGTGGTGACAAGGTTTAGGTCCCTGGAGCGTGTGGCTCGGAGAGATTGGGATTTCTTTAAGTGTAGCATGTCCATCAGGTCTGGGTTAGACATGGCTTTGTACGTTAGGCAGAGGTCGCCTCGGAGTAGGCAATATATGATGGAGTACAGCTGGATTTTTTGAGACGGTTGGCGTATGGCATCTGTTTGAGGCCAGTAATCCTCTTAGTGAGGTATTTCTGTGGCCTTACCAGCTGTTGCAGATGTCTTGAGAAGTACATGCCAAACAGGGCTTTGTACTCTATGATGGGTCTAATAAGGGATGAGTAGAGAGGAACGATGACCTCTCTTTTTCTGGAGGCGAATCCCTTTGTGATGAGGTGTGCCATGTAGAAGGATTTCCTGACTACTGTGGCGATGTGATTATTAAAGGAGACTCTACTATCCACCTTTGTCCCAAGGTCTCTTATCACACTTTTGGCGTTTAGTAGGCTACTGCCTATGTGGTAGTTCATGTGTATGGTATATTTCCCAAAGGGGATGACAGTGCACTTCTTGGCATTGAGCTTTAGGCCATGACTTTGACACCAAGCATCAGTCTCAATGAGGCCTCTTTGTACAATGTCCACATCCTTAGGTGAATCGATTATGGTTTCTAGTTTGCAGTCATCTGTGAATTTCATTAGCCAGAAACCAGCTGTATTTGCCTGGACTTCAGTAGCTACCGAACAGGAGAGGACCCTGGACCAAACCCTGTGATACTCCGCTTGTCAATGGTCTAAAGTTGGATTTTGAGTCGGCTACTTTCACAGTGTGGGTTCTGTCAGTGAGCCAGTTGGCCACCCATCTTGTGACATAGGGATTTATGCCTAGTCCAGTGAGTTTATCTATAATACCAAAGTGGGGGATGGTGTCAAAAGCCTTGGCAAGGTCAAGATAGGCAGTGTGCACTAACTTAGCCTCATCTACGGCTCTAGTGACTGCTTTGAAGAAGTCAATCAGGTTTAGAAGGCATGATCTACCCTTTACAAACCCAAACTGAGTGGAGTCCAGAGTTTGGAGGTTACCTATGTCTTTGTTTATAAGCTCTAGAATGATGAGTTCCATGGCCTTGCAGACCAGGCTATTCAGGCTAATGGGGTGGTAGTTCCCAGGGTCTGTGGTGGCACCCCATTTGTGGAGTGGGATAACTGTTGCTGTGTGCCACTCCTTAGGCACAAAGCCTGAGGTGAGGCTATAGTTGAACCTGGTAGTTA